>NC_141861.1:11370000-11677500 GCF_024713525.1 Acromyrmex echinatior
TAGTTATATACTATTAAATATAATATATATGCATATGATATTTATATGTATATACCATATGTTTCAATTTTTTCTAATTGTATGAATTGCATGACATGTACTTTGCATGAATTGTAGTTTATAGAAGGTTATGTGATAAGAATCGAAAATATATACATTTGTGATGCTTGCATTATCATTTAAATTTTTAAAAGTTGAAATTTTTGAAGATATACTTAATATATATTCACTTTGAACTGGCACCTTTATTATCATCATATCAGATAATATATCAGTTACTTGTCATGGTAATATATCATCAGATAATCATTTAAATTTTTAAAAGTTTAAATTTTTGAGGATACATTTTATATGTATGTTCACTTTGAACTGGCACTTTTAATAATAATACATCAGTTACTTGTCATGGTAATATATAACCATTTAAATTTTTAAAGATTTATATTTTTGATATACATTTCTTTTCTAGCCTCCCGAACATTTTCGTGTAAAGAAATGTCAACTTACAATTTTTGCATGAGAAAACTCTTATTCTATTGGACTACATAGCTTGGCGTAGATAGGCATAGTTATTTCTGTGCCCAACTATTCGATTGTTGAGTGTGATTCTGCGTAGAAAGAATGGCATACTTTGTCCGGATATTTACGAAAAAATGACAAACAGTTTAAAGGAACTCGGCATAGAAGCGCGTAGTTCAGCATGTAATGATCATTAGTTGCGTGTACTTTGCCGTACTTTCTGTGCCTAACTACGTCCAAGCACGCTATTTTACATTTTTCATAGAAAAACATAGTTAGACATAATTATTTCTGTACTCAACTATCAGACTGTAGAGTGTAATTTCACGTTAAAAAGCATAGAATAGCATACTTTCTTGAAATACTACAAAAGAATAAAAATTAATTTAGCATAGTTTGATATAGAAACGCGTACTTCAGATAGTAATGGTTATTAGTTACGTGTACTTTCTATGCCTAATTAGTTCTAAGTACGCTATTTTACATCTTTCGCGTAGCTTGTTGTAGTTAATTCTATGTGTAACAACGCAATTCTACGCTACAAAAGTAGAATGGCGTACTTTTTGACATACTTTGGCATAGAAATTTTTTCGCCAGGGAGGCTTTCTATATATATGGCTTTCTAATAAGCCATTAGTCACCATTTATATATCACTTGTGGCAAATTAGAATCATAAGTCATAATTATCTTAAGGAATTTGAATCTATAATAAATCGTATTTGATCGTTGCATCATAACATTTCAGTCAATTAGAAAGATTGCAGTTCTCATGATGGATGACGAGACTATATATGTTTACATGTTCTATGTTCATATTGCTTATCTCGTGTAATATTTTGAAATGTTTTGTACTTTTATTCAACGGGACTAGGCATTTTGGCGCCCGAGGCAAAATGACAAAATGTGTCCTTTTGTAAAAAAGATTTTTTTATGACATGTGAAATATAATAAGAAATAATATTAATTAATAGTTGTTCGAGATACGGCCAACATGTACATAATTTCCATATTTGGCGTTCGTGCGACATACGGATCGAAAGCTTCTAGAAGGATCTCAAGCGTCCTTAGAAGTTTCCAAAACATAAACTCGGCTATCACCTCGTCGATAAAATCAAAAAACAACAAGCTAAGCCGCACGTCGCACGTACGCAAATTTCAATCGCTATAACGGCGAACCAATTCGGATCGCGTGACGCAAAACGCATAATATGAGTTCATCCCAATCAAGAATCCAGATTTAACGGGCGCGCATGGCAATAGCGTGCCGCTTGGCCGTTGCGCTCGAAATCGCCAATCGCCACCCGACACAGAGGATCATCTCAAAATTTTCAATGTGTAAAAATCTCATAGGCGAATGCAAAGGGAAGCCTTTGTTCTCAAAAGAGCATAAAAGGCAAAACCGAAAAGCTATAACTCTCTTAGTTTTTTCCGCCGTTCTGAGTCAACGTATCGCTATCAGTGCACCGCCAAGGAGACGCTCCGCTGCTAGAAAACCGCCGCGTTTGATTCGCAAAGAAAACCGCCGAGTTTGATTCGCAAAGAATATTATTAGATTGAAGCGAAATACAACTAAACGCCGTATCACTTTAAAATTTCACGTCAACGCTTCCGCTCTGACTCGCTCTCGAACAATAGTATATATATATATATATATATATATACATATATATATATATATGTATATATATATATATATATATATACATTAATTAATAGTAATTAATAGTATACATTAATATTAATTTAATTTAATCACGTGTACAGGAGAGAAATTATATGTTATAATCGTATAAATTTACATGTATATTACATGTATATTACAAATAAAATATACATAGTTGCTGAAATCACAATTAAAAGAAATTTGACGATAACCGGGCAATAGGAATCAGGCGCGGTAGTCGCCGGCTTCCCTTAAGGATTATTTTGTTTAAAACGTTTTTTTTAAACAAATGTTTAAAACATGTTTTAAACATTAGATTAATTTAAACATGTTTTTTTTAAATAATTTAAAACAAAATGTTTAAAACGTTATTTTTTTAATATGTATTTTTAATACTATTTAATAGAGGAGAAGGTGAACTCCAGTTACATTTTATACGATAACTTGGTTAATAATAGTTAAGTTTAAAACTTGACAATTACATTCATTAAAATGTTATTTACAGAAGTTTACTTGTCTCTTACAGAAAAACTGCAAGAGACAATTGTTAATTTTCTTTTCATAAAGCTCTAAGAATATTTAAAGAATTTTTTTCAGAATTTTTTAATATCGTATTTTCTTATATTGATAAAAATGAGAAAATGTAGTACTACAAAGTTGATAAATGTTTATGAAATGTGTATATCATATTCAAAGTGTTTTAGTAAATATATACACTTATAGGTCAATGAACACGTTGACTAACAGCAAGTTACAATAAGTATATATTTTTATTAAAATGAATACTCTGATTGTGACATAGATATATCTTCGAATGCAAATATATATTTGAAATACGAGGTCAATAAGTTCTTAGAAAATCTGTCAGAGCACTCGCAGTGTCATGTCACATTACCTTTTAACAAGTAGCATCTTTCAGCTGATTACTGTCAAATTTTGAGCGGAATTCATCGCGTAGTTTCATTTTTGTAGACGATTAAAATGAACAACTTTTGTATTTTTTGCAAAATGAAAAAAAACGAGTTTCGTGCAATGATCAAACATCTACATATGAAAGGTTTAACACCGAAAGAAATCAAAGCCAAATTGGATAATGTTCATGGCACATCTGCACCAGCGTTTGCAACTGTATACAATTGGGTGAATGAATTTAAACGTGGTCGTACATTCACATGTGATGCATCTCGTTCGGGACGTTCAATTGAGGCTGCCAGAAATCATTAATAAAGTCCACGATTGTTTTGACTGATCGACGAGTGAAAGTGCGCGAACTTATTGATCAATGCCACAGGCATATCACATGGCACAGTGATTTCAATTTTGCACGAACAATGGGTATGAAAAAGCTATCAGCAAGGGTCGCGTTTGCTCACTACCATAAGCGCAACCGTGTGACGATTTCAAAACAATGTTTGGAGATGTTTCAACGTAATCCAGATGAATTTTTTTATGTCGATTCATTACTGTGAATCCATTACTTCACACTCGAGACGAAGGAATCAAACAAAACAATGGATTTCATCGAGTGAACCAACTTCGAAGAAGGTAAAGATCATGAAGTCGACCGGAAAGATAATGGTCACAGTTTTTTGAGACGCGGTATAATTCGATTACCTTCTGTCAAAGCAAACGATTAATGGCGATTACTACGCAGCCTTATTAGAGTTTCAACAACATTTTAAAGAAAAAACGTCCCCATTTGGCGAAGAAGAAAGTGCTCTTCCATCAAGACAATGCACGGGTTCACACGTGGTCGCTATGAATTGCTTCCCCATCCAGCATATTCGCCAGATTTAGCCTCCTGCGACTATTTACTGTTTCCAAACCTGAAGAAATGATTCGGAGGAAAGAGATTCACCACCAGAGAGCAACTCATCGCCAAAACAGAGGCTTATTTTGAAGGGTAATATAAATTATATTATTCGGACGGCTTGAAAAAGTTGGAGAATCGTTGGATCAAGTGTATCGAGCTGAAAGGAGACTATGTTGTGAAATAAAAATGAATCGATCAAAAAAAATTTTACTATGTTTTTCTAAAAACTTATTGACTTGCCCTACATGTATACACATGTAATGTAATAGCACTTTTTCCTTTGTTCGCAATCCCATTTGAACTTAGGATGTAATATGTATTGTCAATACATAAATACACTGGACATACATATGTAGCTATTCCATCTCTTTTTATTATGTGTAATGAGCCTTTTACAATAATAAGCCATAAACCAGTCATAAATTAGAAGTCAGACGCTAAAAATTGACGACTGTGATTGGTCAATTTTTAGCTTCTGACTTCTGATTTATGACTAATGGCTTATTATAAAAGGCCCATAATAAGAAGAGACAGTAGTTACTCATACTTAGATATTCATGCAGATATAATATACACATATTAGAGAATATTAGAATTATATTTTATGTACACTATGATGTACGCACATTACAAAACATAAAATATATTTCTAATTCATATTCACATGCATGCGTAGCTACTTCGTCTCTTTTTTTTATGTATAACAAAAGGTGTACTGATGTCCTCTTTTTTCTACGTTTAATAAAAAGAAATATGCTTTTTATGGTCAAATATACAAATATTAGTGATCTATCTATGCTTTTATATTTCTAATATCAGAATATACATACAACTAACATAAATTAATGCTAATGAGAGTCAAACGCAGATGATTAGACGTAACATCTTACAAAAAATAATCAAATTACGAATCCTCTGATAAATGATATCTTCTTTACTTTGTACATTTCAACTCACTTTTAAGTCCTCTTCAGCAATACAGATATATTACGAAAAGCTCACAAATACAAAAAAATTGTCACTCGCAAATTGCCAGAGATGAAGTGATGTAAAATTTTAGTAGATATAGAGCGTGCCAAGAAGGATTTGATACATAATTGATACATAATTGATTTTAAAATTACATTTATACAAATCTATCTACTAAAATTTTACATCACTTCATCTTTGGCAATTTGTGAGTAACACAATCTTTTTGGATATGTGAGTTTTTCGTTATATATCTTAGCCTTAATTTATGTTAGTTATATAGATTATAATTTATGTTAGTTAGATAGTATATTTTATAGATTTAAAGTCCCCTATATAATAAATGTTTTTTTTTCAATATTAGATTATTACAGGTATATGTATTATAATATGTGAATATCTACACAAATTAGAGCTAGAAGTAATTTATACTGAGGTATTCATGCAGATATTTCCTATATTTATTTATACAAAACATTGCAATTAAATTTTATGTGTGCATATAGACACATTATATTATATATGTATACAATTTTAATATTGCATATTTAAATATAGGGAATGCATAAATAGCTTAGCATTAATAACTTCTATCTGTAACGTGTGTTTATTGACACTTTATAGTATACATATATACTACAATATTGTATAATATTGCCTATATGTGTATTATATTTAAGTACTCACACCACTAATATCTGTATATTTTAATATAAATAACTTCTACATCTTTTCATTAAATGTAGCAAAAAATGGAGTAGCTACATATATTATATACGTAATATATCGATGTATAACTAATATATGTTACATGTTACATTCATAAATACGAATTACAATTACATTTTATGTGTATTATAATGTATGTACACACACAATGACATAAAATATTATATTATTGCAAATAGGCATGTTAGTGAATTAATGATATATATGATATTAAAATTATATTTTGGGTATATTATTGTGTGTATGTACATTATAATACATATAAAATATAATTATAATTTATATTCACTAATAATGTTTTTTCTTTATATGTTACAACAATGTTAGAATTATAAATGTTATGTTTGTGCGATGTGAATACACACATTATACAATGTATGTACATAAAATTCTAATATTGCGTATAAACAGATAATCTGCACGATTATTTCAACATGAGTAACTTTTATCTGTTTATATAATGCGTGCATGTATGTGTGTATGTATTCACATAGTATAATATACAATACATACAATTTTTATATTGAATATATAAGTCGATATGTTAATAATGTAAGTACTATAAGTGTCTATCTCTTTTTATTAGACAGAGCAAAAAGATTTACATTATGTATGTGCAATGTCGTCATTTATTGATAATATTGGGTCATCTAAAAACCGCGGATATTTTTTAGATGACTCAATATATTATTGTAACCTGAAATATGGCATTGGACGTATGGAAAAAGTGCTATTACGGCTTCGTATCGATATAATTATTAGTTAAAAATCTGTACTTACAGATCTGTATATTACAGATTTTTAGTACTAGTGGTATATATTGGAACGCGGCCTACATTGCATGTGTGCATAATACAACTGTATTTCTAAGGCCCGATTTCACAAATATAAGATTAACTTCAATTCCGATTTATTTTTTCTCTATTCTAAAATTGGACAATTTTCCAAAATAAAATAAATCTTACATTTGAAACCGAGTCTAATATACGTTTTCGTCCCTATTAAGATAATAATGTAGGAAACGGAATAAAAATATCGATAATTAATCGATCGAATTTCCTGCATGATCATGTTAACTCAGAGGGCGTAAGCATCTTATACATTGTAGAGAGTCTATAATCAGAGCCATACGAGAGATGACGTCATATTTTAGCGAAATTCTGCGAGAGAGAAAGAGATATACGATCTCAATCTATCCAACAGACTGTCAGTTTTAGGGTTAGGTGCAACAGCATTGGACAACATAGATACGTAAAGGTACATTAATAAAAATAAAATTAACGAAATTATTTTAGAAATATGGTTGGATGTACAATACCGTTTTAACAATTCATTAAAAAAAGGATATGTTATGAAAATAATTCCGAAAGACACAGAACGCCGAATGAATTGGTTAAAGAGTATAAATGGCAAATATAAAAATTGGACACCGTCAAAAAATTCATCTGTATGTGAGGTAAAGTAATTTATTCTTTATAAATAATGTATTTAAAATATTAAAATAAAAATGTAACATAAAATATACACAGGTTAATTATAATATCTAGTTAATTATAATAATATAGTATCTTGACACTAAGTATATGTACAGTCATCACATTGATTACGAATTTAATTCTTTCTCTTTTTGTTATAATCTTTTCAATTATATATCATTGCATTGTGAGTCAAATAATATGATAATTACGATATTTAATATATAATATTTTATGAAATGGTGTACATATATAATATTTTTCTGAATTTTTGATTTCTTTTACATTATTACAGATGCTCCTAAAATGTAGAAACAGAGAATGGATAATAAACTAGCGCATTTAATAGCGTAAATAATGTGCAATAAATAACGTTTTGTATAAAGTAATGTGCAATATTATAAAATGTACAATATTGCAATAGTACAAAATAAATGAAATTTTATGATAAATAATATATATAAAAGTTTTATTATTTTATATACAATATTTATTTATTATCATTTTTTAATTTGTCACAATTTTTGAGCACTTTTTAGCATGAATTCAAAATTTAGAAAATAAGGTGTTTAAAAAACTGGAGGGAATGGCAAAAACATGGCAGACCAATCACAAGTGACACCCGTATAGCGTCACTCTAATTGTAGGCTCTCTAATACATTGGAAATGAAAATCTGTAATATCGATCTTGATTGACTTCAGCTTTCGCTTCAGCATCCTCTTAAAGCAGAAAAATTGTTTTTAAAGCAGGCAATTTATTTTTAAAGCAAAGAATTCGTGTAATTTCGAAACAGATAATACTTTTTATAGCCTCACTTACATGTTCTCATATCTATCTCTATGCCATCGATGTGACAGATTTCCTAACCTGACTAGTCATCACTGTAACGGTTATATCTTATGCGGTGTTAATTAAGTTCATTCGACGCATTTTTGCATGAAATTAATGAATTTGGAAAATAAAATATTGCTCTTCTCCATTATGGAATATTTCATCTAAGAATTCCGTGTTTGTTTAATTAAATAATTCTTTTGATTTTTGATATATATATCTCAGACATTAATCTTTTGTTGTAATTGCGTTCAGTATCTAAGATGACCACTTCCTCCCAATAAAAATCATAGTCATATTGCAACCTATGTTCACTTATAACCAAAAGTGTGGATATGTTTCTACGAATATGGTTCTTGTGTTCTGAGATTCTAGTTTTCAGTTTTCTGCAATTCTGCCCAACATAAGTTGTATTACAATCGTTACAGCAAATTTTATAAACATTTTTTTTAGATGCCTTGGGAAGAGGATCTTTATGTGCTTTGATCATCCCCTCAAGCTTATTAACATTAAAAAAGAAAGATTAGAATCTAAATCTTTAGTAATGATTTTAAATTTATCAGAGATATTATTAATGTATGGTATAGTAAACCATAATTTCTTTATAACACTTTCCGATAAAATTTTTTTATCGATCATTATAGAATTTGTTTTTTTGTTGATCAAATTTTTTATTCTATTATTGATCGTATAAAAAACATCATATAAACTTCAGAGAGTAATCATTATTAAATAGAATACGTATTAACAATGAGTCCAAGATTTTTTTGGTGAAACATAGGGTGTGAAAAGCCCCGTCCATATACTCGATAATTGTGCCTCTCTTTTGATTTAGAGGGTGATGGGATGAGAAATTGAGATACCTTCCAGAAAAGGTGGGTTTCTAATACTAATCAAAAATAATTTTGTTGTTAGATGATGGTAGTGTCCAAACAATTAATTTTATCATTGCCTACTTTCAAAGTAAATTATAGTCTCGGGTGATAAGAGTTAAATTTATCCAATACATTCTGAATCATCATCGACGGACTGCTGTAACTATGTCGTCAAGATATCTAATATAAAAGAGTATCTCAAAATCAAATGTTTCAACACCATCCTTTCCAAATCTTATATAACCAGATCGGCAACCACTGGGGACAGGGGAGAGCCCATCGGTGTGTCAAATTTTTCTGTCGATATACACAGTCATCAAATTTAAAATAAGTTGAGTCTAATACAAGCCGCACTGCGTCGAGGAATTCATCTTTCGGTATGCTACAGTGCTTTGAGATAAAACTCCATCTCGAATAAATGCTCTCTACAATTAAATCAGTAGGTACATTGGTAAACAATGTAACCACATCAAGAAAAATTAAGTTGAAAAAAATTTTTTTACATGTTTATTATTCAATTTGTTTACCAAATCAAAATTATTGCTAATGTGGCTTGCGACTTTTGGAATGCTCTTGTATAACATTTTATGTAGAAAAACCGAAAAGTTATACAGAGAACTGTCCATAGAAGAGATAATGATTCTGAAGGGGCAGTGTGGTTTGTGAACGTAGGACGAGCATACACTAATGGTCCTGCAAATCCTGCAAATCACTAACATTTAAATTGCTACAGCTATTTGGAGTAATATATTCATGGTTTCTCCACCTGGTCAGCAGCTCTTTAAGTTTATTATAAATCTTATTAGTTGCATCTTTTTTAACTTTTTCATAAGTCTCAACATCTAGTAACATATTATTGATCTTTTCTGTATAAAAATTTTTATTAAGAGCTTCGGTAATGTTTCCCTTATCAGCCTTAGTAAAAATTATATTTGGATTGGTATAAATTCATTCAACTGTTTTTTTAAGAAAAGTTTAATGTCCGTGTTGTGATGAGGAGAAAAGCAAGATAATCTATTGATGATAGGAATAATTTCTGACAGTATTTTTAATATTAATAGAAAGTCTATTAATATTATTTTCAAAATTTTTTATAAATTCAATTTTTTAATGTAATGGGCAAGGAAAAATTCTCTCCTAGTTGTATCAAACATTTAATGTCATTAGGTATGTTAATCGATGAATAGGTTAAGGACCATTTATCTTTGACTGTATTCATTGAAGAGGAAGGTTGGTTCAAGAAATTGGTGGAATCAAGTGAAATTTCTCTCAATGTTGATAAAGTCGATGGATTAATCTGCAAAGGCTGTGCTAAAGAATATTTAACCGAAATATTATTTGAGAAATGGTTATTGTCGAACACGTTTCAAAAAATGATATTGTATGTTAATCGCGAAATATCGTATATGTTGGATTTCTTTAAGTTCATAATTTCTTTGTTTATGAAGTGATCAATCCATTTTCATATTGAATTTGTTAGATTCATTTTGGTAAAAAAAAATGTAGATTTTTCTGTTGTTTGAAGAAAAAAGAGTTACAGATGCTAGTAAGAAGATGGTTTTTTATGCTGCGTACAAGGTTCAAGATCATGAATTTCACATGGTTATTATATCTATATATGTTATTTAACTCCAAAATGTAACAATTTTTTGATGTACGAATTAGTCATATTCTTAAATTTCGACTGATTCTTATTGGTGTAAATTATGAAATAAATTTGAAATTTTGTTTAAATGTAATGGAACAATGTTATTTAAAGTATAAAATTTGATAAATTTGATGGGAAATATGTTTTTAAGATAAATATTTTTCCATCTACTCCAACAAATTGAATAACAAACATGTAGAAAAAATTTTTTCAGTTTAATTTCTCTTGATGTGGTTGCACAGTTTACCAACGTACTTACTGATTTAGTTGTGGAGACCATCTATTCAAGATAGAGTTTCATCTCGAACTATTGTAGCATACCGAAAGATGAATTCCTCGATGCAGTGCGACTTGTATTAGACTCGACTTATTTTAAATTTGATAACTGCGTATATCGACAGAAAAATTTGGCACACCGATGGATTCTCTCTGTCCCTGATGGTTGGCCAATCTGGTTATGTAATATTTGGAAAGGACGGTGCTGGAAACATTTGATTTTGAGATACTCTTTTATTTTAGATATGTTGACGACATAATTATGGCAATGGCGTCGATGATTCAGAACGTACTGGATAAATTTAATTCTTATCACCCGATACTACAATTTACTCTGGAAGTAGGCAATGATAAAATTAATTGTTTGGACACTACTATCATCAATTCTAACAACAAAATTATTTTTGATTGGTATCAGAAACCTATCTTTTCTGGAAGATATCTCAATTTCTTGTTCCAGCATTCTCTAAATCAAAAGAAAGGCACAATTATCGGGTTAGTGGATTTCATATTTCACATTCAAGATGGAGTTTCATCTCGAACCATTGTAGCATATCGAAAGATGAATATTTCACTTTTACTATATACATCGATGATATCTCCGACAAATTTAAAACCATTACTAAATATTTAGATTCCAATATTTCTTTTTTTAGTAGTTTTAATAAACTTGAGGAGATGATCAAAGTACATAAATATCCCCAAGGCATCTAAAAAAAATGTCTATAAATTCATAAAATTTGTTATAACAATATTTGTTATATATTAACAACTTCTTTGTAACCGAATCTACATGCGAATTTATGTTCGGATAACCGAATTTACATGCGAATTATATTCGTAGGATTACATCATTGTGAAGTAAGTCTTGGTTTACATTGATTAAATTTCTCACCTATAGCTCTACTTAGTTATGAATTTAATGTTTTTAGTCATTACTACTATCCAGCCGTGCAACTAATGAGAACGATTCTTTGGAGTAAGGGTTACTACACAATGATTACGACTGTTATAATGTCAATTTTTATAACTTCGTATGTTTTCGTCTATAAATTCATGAATAACTACTTATTATTGTCTTTTTGCTGAAGGTTAGAAGACTAGCCGAAACATGTGCAATTTTATTTTATTCATGTAAGATAAAATTTTTTCAAGGCAAATTACGCACCGACCTGTGCCAATTACCCGTTTTCGTTTATTTATTATTATAATCCATATTATATTTCATTTTTAATTGGATTCCTATATTTGATAATTTTTCTTAACTCAATGATGACCTTAAATAATTTTTTATTAACTTCAACAATTTTTATTAAAACTTCTTTCACACGAGTTACTGTTACCGGAATAGTTAAAAATATTCTTGTCTATTACTTTTAAGTTTGAATGTAATTTGATTATAAAGAATAATTATGAATCAGTTTTTAAACATGTAAAAAAACATATTTATATGTAAAAAGCTAGTTTTATACTAGGAAGTGTTGATATTGCGTGCTATTTTAAATTTAATGTTAATGTTAATAAATTGAAATATGTAGGAAATTATATTGCCATTTTTACGCCCCCTTCAAATTTTTTACATGAGGCAATTGCCTTTGTCATCACATCTTTGTCCCGGCTCTGCCTTTATTCTTTTGATAGATAAGTTTGTTATTTATTTTAAAGTGTATTAATCTAATTATTTCAGATATACGTATTACGTATTTCTTACTGTAATTCACTCAACAATTAATCTCAACAAACTGGATGAGCTCTATGTCATTCGTTTCTCCAAAAGTACAGATTCCATTTTAAATGCGATATTAAAATTACTTCGATCTCGATATTCTCGTAATAGGTCGTATCAAATTAGTTTTCTCGTTAAAAATGGCAGACACATATCACTTTTTGATTGGATAATCATAACGTAATCATAAGTTCTAAATCGGAAGAGATGGAATTTGGCCTTCTCCACTCATTGTCAGTTACTGACTACTGAATTATTAAGCTTTATGACGCACTACTAATTCGCTCACAACTAACTTTTGACTTCTGATTTATTACTAATGGCTTATTATGCAAGGAGGCCTAACACTTTAATATAATATCCGCGCGTATTGAAAAAATACCCGTGTTCAGCAGTAGGTATATTAGGGTATATTAGGTATATTAATCCTAACCCAGGTCTTCTGAGGACAGCTCGAGCCGCGAGGGATACTAGGCAAGGGGAAGGAGAACGCGGAGATATAGGCGAAGGAAAGCGGAGGAGTACTCATAAGCGAGGGGAGCGCCCAAAGAAATTATAATAAATTATATAAAATAAATCTTACCTCCTCCTCGTCTTCCTCCTCCTCCTCCTCCTCCATCTCCTCGTCCTCCATCTTCTCCTCCTCCTTCTCACTTACTCCTCAGCCTTCTCTTCCTCCTCCTCCTCCGCCTCCGCGAGGATGTGAAGAAGTTCAACCTCGTCGTGCAGGTGGAGGAACTCCATCATGAATGACGTATTCATCTGCATCAGTTGTTGAGATGTACTGGCTGATTGACTTACACAAGACATCTTCTTCCTCTTTCCCCTTCTCCTCCTCTTAATCATCGATGAGAATCCTCGTCTTCCTCCTCGCCTAGGATGACGTCCTCCTCCATGTAAACGTCCTCTTCGAGGGGATGTCCTCCTTCCCCTCAATTAATTTTTTTACACGGAGGTTCCTTGTAATTTTTCTTGTAGTTTTGTTTTTTTTTTTAGTTACACACAAATAATTACGTAAGCTGCTAAATGGCGGAATATTTTTTTGCAATTTATAAATTTAAAAAATCACTCGTAATATACTTTAATACACTGCTCTTCGTAAGTATTATACTCGCGCACGCGCAGACAAGACTCGCCACAACGACACTACTGTGGTTACTTTTTACGCGAGATCACAAGTTGCGAGGGATTGAGATTATTAGACCTTAATAACGAACCAATCAAATTCTACATACGCTCAATCGATAGCGTTCACTCAAATTATGCTATTATACCACTTGTCGCGCACGCAGACAAGACTCGGCAAAGACTGACGCCGTGAAGCATCTTTTCCATAGCTATGCTGCCTAGGATACGTTTTACTTTTGCACTGCACAGGAAACACTTATTGAAGAAATGAAACACTTAAGATCATAAATAAATGTTTGCAGCCTATAGAACTCCAGACACTATAAAAAAATGCGTAGGAAACAAGAACTTAGAAAAAGCACGTTAGAAAAAGAAAGAACGCGACAATAGAGTACAAGTACGACATCCTTTTTTTTTCCTTTATCTTTTTTTATGACTTAGTTTTCATAATATATTGTGTTTTTTTCCTTTTTCTTTTTTTTTTATCACGTCATGGCACAATAAAATAAAGTACATATATAGTGATGCGAACAAATTTTTTTTAATCTTATTACACTGGTGTTTCTCATTTTATTATATTTTTTTCGCGATTGGCAACGTTTGAATGTGATTGATGGCTCGGACATCGCTAGCAACGGTTTCTGACAAAAAGAGAATAAAGAAAGAAAGAATTTTTGATCACTATTCGCTTTTTAGCAGAGAATAAAATGCATTATCACTAGTCACTCTAAATGCCTTATAAACTTATATTTTGATGGCGTTGATAACGTTGATGACGAACATGTTGGTGACTTTGATGCTTTTTCGCCAAGACCCCATATCTCACTTTTTTTTTCGATATTGATGGACTTGATGGACTTGGCGGACTTGGCGACAAGGAACAGTATCCCTTGCGCTCGACCGATTTTCGACATATATATTCTTTTACTCGATCCATGTCTTATCGCTCGTAACTAAAATTTGCGATTAAATGAAAAAAGCTTAGTACACTGTTCATATACTGTCAGATTTGTGACATGTCACGACGTGTTAAGAGAAGCGCCGATGTTTCGGCTGCTAAACTAAAAACTTTTCTGCAGTAAATATGGAAGGCAGAAAGTGTTCCCACAAAAGCGAGTACTCCAAGTCGAACACACTCCTTTTTTATCGTCCATTTCTCTTTTATTACTTGAATATACGTTCTTTCGTCTAAATAGTATTTACTTAAATCTTACGATCGACAATCTAAAAAATTAAAAGCTATGCTTTGCGATCCAACTATTATTTTATTACTTCCTGTTATTAACGAGAAAACGCCCTTCAACTTGCTTTTACGTGTTTGGAAATATGAGTTTTTATCTACACATGATGCCTGATTCACATTTAGATTTTGTATACTAAACCCCATAGTGTTTAAATAGAATATTCTCTACATGGTTTATAACTTTTGTCGTAAATTTTATTGCCGTGGATCAGACAATTCTGAGGATCTATGTTTTTTATGTTTCCAATATCGTTGGGAAGGTTTTTAATGATACGTCTCTTGAATATTGTCACGTTCGCCGATCGGTGACCATTAACGCTCGAATTTTATGTTCACGCTTTGTCCTAACGACTATTTTTGCCGAAATTCTCATAAAACGGAGAGTCCATTGGACATAACGAAATATATAATAGGTCATAAGTGCTCGACACCTCAATTGCCTTGAGAAACTATCGAATCGATTGCAATAAGAGCAGCATGAAAAGTATGGCTAATCGTGAAAATCGTACGAACGTCGAGGATATAGTCGACAAAGTCAAGAATATTGGAAACGCAGATCCGCGACAACTTGAGAATATTATAAACGAAGTATTTATAATATAAATGGAAGAAGACTTGGAAGTAGACTTGAGGAATTAATGAACGAAGATTCATCCGAAGAAGAAGTACTATCCGACGATACTGTTTTAGTAGTGACTCGAGCGAATATACGATACGGATCGTGTAAGAAAATTTGTCATCTCCGGAAATCCATGCATTGAATAGCCATATAAATACTGCATGATCCAGTGTTACTATACAACGGATGGTGCTTCAACTGTATATAGCATGCATGATCCGTTTAGCTGACATTGACGTTGTGGGAATGTATCTTATAAGGAAGCACAACATCAATTATATTGATGCGCTAGGTGGTCAGTCTTGCACAAATTGCAAAGTACCACTGTATACTGTATTTTCACGCAACAAATACTCAATCTGCACAAATTGAAAAACTATTGTGAATAGTATTGTGAACAGTATAGTGAATGAAATATGGAACTCGACGAGATAATAGAACGATGATGGAGAACCGTAGAAACAATGAAGACTATAATGATGATGTGCTGTATGTTCTCGATAATCCGCAAAAGAGACTTAGATGTGCGAATATTGCCGATGCAGTTCCTACACGATCAAGAAATAGGTATACGTGAAAAACATGAAATAGTTATCTGAGAGCCCGGTTCTGAATGGTCTTTACTCGCGCGATAGAAAGTATACAGTTACGAGAACGATGAGTATGAAAAAAGATTGATGGAATAGAAATGTCAATGTAATAAAGAACGATTATTACTGGACGAAGAAAATCGCAGATAAGAACCAGTGTTGGTGCATTAAAATTCCCGCAGGTAGTGAAAAGTGCGTCGAACTGCTGATTATTGACAATACATGGACGGAGTTTCGTGATTGCGATAAAAATCCTGCACTAGAACTGATTTTTGATAGATGTGACTATCAATGCTTTGAGTGTGAACAGTGCACTTTCGCAAACAAACATAATGACAAGATGCTAGAATGTTATGATTCTTCTAGATATATCGCGGTGCAACGTGTGTGAAAGAGTAACATGCAAATGCTCCGTAGAAGAATGCGACGTGATCCAAAGACTGAAAAAAGACATGGAAAACCACGAGCGAATGGAAAAACGCGAATTGGCCAGGTCGCTACTCTGGTGGAGTGTTTCGTGTGACTGCAACGATGCGACGAACAGTTCGAAGAACTTTATCGTGCTTTGTCCGCGCCTCACCGTTGAGAACAGACAATTCATGGTGGCGAAGATCGCGTAACTCGCGAGTGCAACGACACAATTGGAGCGATGTTTCATACACGTTGGTGGCGAGAGTTGGTACGCGAGTGACGAGTATGCGAGTAGCGACGAAAGACCTCTCGTCTGGAGAGAGATTGACGCCGCGTTTGAAAGCCATATATTGACGGACGCTGTGATAAATTCTAATCCCATCGAGCGGCGGCGGTTTTTAGAAAACGCAAGAGAAATAGTGCTTAAGCATGTGTGAGACACAACAACAAACGTGACATTAAGAACATAAAAATAAAAACCATTGAGATATATCGATGCACCGATTCGAATGATACAAATAGCATCGAGACCACGTTGACACTCGAAGAGTTCCAGGAACGCAACAACGAGTGTTGCGCTATCGCGAATCCTCAACGTATTGACTGTTAACGTGAATAAATCCCAAGTAGTCGATGCCACATCGAAGTGCCGCGAGAAATAGTGATAAAACGAGTGATAAGTGTGCATACGGTGGACAATGCTTCGCGATGTCAGTGGTCGCTCTATATCCAGCTAAAAAACATGCGGATCGGGAATCATTGTATCCGCATTACATGGCAGTGTTAAATCTCGCGGGTATCGAATTTCCAATGATATTAAAAGACATTTAAAAATTTGAACATGTCAATCAATGTGCATCGAAAACAAATAGATCCTTTCCTCAACGGCTCATCAACGACAAGAAGGAGATACACATCAACATGCATGTATCTACAAGATCCAAACAACAACAGTCTCAGCCACGTGGCTTTTTGCGTAGATAAAAAAATCTGTCCCGTCTCGTGAGATCGCAAATTACTAGAAAAAAGATCAAGAAATATTTCTGACCAATAAATACACATAAGATGATAAAAATATAATTATAATTTTCTTGAAATGACAATAATAATTGTAATAGTTATAATTTTTTTATTTTTTAGATGCTTACACTACTTCAGTACGAACGAAAAGTTGCAGTCGCACGCAATGGACTGCGAGAAATTGAACAATTGCACCATCCGATTGCCTAGGATCCGAGGACAAGTGGCTCGAATTTGGAAACTTGGACTGCATTCTGCAGAAGATGAAACCCGAGAAGGAAGATGCGTCATCGTGCAGGTATCAACAGCATGAGGTGTGTAGTATGGGCTACTACGTGCGTTACTCGTATGATGACGCGTTATCGTCATATCAGTTCCATCGCGATAAAGACAACTCCAAAACTTGACGCATCGTGTAAAAAATATCGTATCCGCTAACGTGCTAATGGAAACGCTGTCGAAAGAACAATGGGAGGCGTACTGTAACGCGACAAGTTGTCACATCTGCGAGAAACAATTCGCGCTGGACGACACGCGGGTACGCGATCATTGCTATCTCACCGGTAGATATCGTGGTCCAGCACATTCAAAAAAACTGTAATTTAAATTATAAAAATTCATTATATATTCCAGTCGTTTTTCATAATTTATCGGGCTACGACGCACTTTATAATTAAGGAAATTGCTACCTCGTACAAAGGACAAGTAGATATGCTACAGATAATCAAAGAAAAATATATTTCCTTTACAAAACATGTCGATAGCACTAAAGACAAAAATGAAAATAATTTTCAAAAAAATTGTGTAAAAATATGTTTTATAGATTCATTAAAATTTCTCAGTACCAGTTTAAAAAAATTGGCATCGTATCTTGATACTGATCCGAGAGCGATTATGCTCATACCGCGAACGTGGCAGCGATTCTTCGTCCGCTTGGTTACAGTAATCTATACTTGAAAACCGATGTCTCTATTAGCCGACATTTTTGAAAATTTCTGCGAAAGTTATGTCGCGTGTTACGGTCTCGATCCCGTGTATTAACTTGCCTGAATTCATGTGAGACGCCATACTGAAACATACGCGCATAAGATTTAAGTTACTCACATTGATATCGTCATGTTCATCGAAAAAATGGGTAAACGCAGCAGCCTCAGTCAAGATGTTCAGGCAGATACGCGTAAACTAATAACAATTACATGCGTTCGTACGACCCGTCGGAACTATCGTCGTACCTTGTGTACTACGACTTGAATAATTTGTACGGATGGGCGATATGTCAACCATTACCATACTCTTAAATTCGATAGATCGAAGAAGCTGCCAACTTTGACGCGAGCGCAATTGCTCTGGATTCGCCCACCGATTATATTCTTGAAGTCGATTTCGACATCTACACGATCAGTATTCGCAACATCTACACGATCGACACACCGACCTACCTTTCTACCCGACGCGCGATAAGCAGCCCTGCAAGCACGAGAATCAACTTCTAGCAACGCTGTACGATAAACGATAAACAGCGTTACATTATCTATTATTTACTACCGTAAAGTGCAGCAATGTATTCGTCATGATCTTCGAGTAACAAAGATCCATCGGACATTGCGCTAAAATTCGCGCAATCTCCATGGCGTTGCGAGTATATCCAACTCAATACAAATTTCAGAACTCGCGTGAAAAACGATTACGAGAAAAATTTGTACAAATTAATGAACAACGCAGTTTTCGGCAAAACTATGGAGAATGTGCACAACCACATCGACGTAAAATTATTAACAAAATGGAACAGACGGTATGGTGCGGAGGCAATGATCGCAAAACAAAATTTTCACAGCCGTCTTTGGGGAAAATTTAATCACCGTCGAACTGCGCAAACTCGAAGTGAAGTTCAACAAACCTTGATTTACCTGAATATGTATATACTCGACAAAATCTGCTTGTATTAGGTGTACAACTTTGTTTCCGCCGTTTTCCTATAGATGACTTTAGCGGTAAATGATGGTCGAAATAAATAGATCATAGACATCATACAATAAACTTGGGCATCTGTCAACATAACCCCATAGAAACATTAGTCGATTTGTATCTGCATCATAAAGTTATTCTCGATTAAAAATGTCAATTTATGAGCCAAATTCTCATCATTTGCGGGAGGTTTTAATTTTCTGCTTCAATATGAAGAAATCTGCATCTGAGGCTCATCGAATTCTCTCAAATATGATACTCTCTACTTATGGTGAGGCCGCTATTAGTGAAAGAATGTGTCGTGAGTTTCAACGCTTCAAGAACAGTGATTTTGACGTCGAAGACCGGCATAGCGGTGGAAGAGAGAAAGTTTTCGAAGATGCAGAATTGGAGGCATTACTTGATCAAAACTCGTGTCAAAATCAAGAAGAATTGGCACGATCATTGGGAGTGACTCAACAAGCCATTTCAAAACGCCTCAAAGTCATAGAATGATTCAGAAGCAAGGAAATTGGATGTTGTACGAGTTGAAGCCGAGAGATGTTGAACGGCGTTTGTTTGCTTGTGAACAGCTGCTTGAAAGGCAAAGACGGAAGGGATTTCTGCATCGCATTGTAACTGAGGACGAAAAATGGGTTCATTACGATAACCCCAAGCGCAAAAAATCATGGGGAGTTCTCAGCCATGCTTCCACGTCGACGGCCAAACCGAATATTCACGGCTCCAAGGTCATGCTTTGTATTTGGTAGGACCAGCTCGGCGTATTATGAGCTGTTAAAACCGACTGAAACAATCACAGGCGATCAGTATTGAACGCAATTGATGCGTTTGAGCCGAGCATTGAAAGACAAACGGCCACAATACAACGAGAGACACGATAAAGTGATTTTGCAGCATGACAATGCTCGACCCCATGTTGCGAAAGTGGTCAAGACATACTTTGAAATGAGAAGTCCTACCTCACCCGCCATATTCTTCAGACGTTGCTCCCTCTGACTATCACTTGTTTCGATCAATGGCACACGGCCTAGCTGATCAGCACTTCTTATGAAGAAGTAAAAAATTGGATCGATTCGTGGATCGCCTCAAAAGATGACCAATTTTTTCGACACGGGATTCATACGCTGCTCGAAAGATAGGAGAAAGTAATGGCCAGCGATGGACAATACTTTGACAATACTTGAATCATAAATGTATAACTAGTTTTTTATTATAAAACCTCGAATTTCGGAAAAAAAATAGCGGAAGCAAAATTGTATACCTAATATAATTTACATGTCATGTATGTTTTTTACGTTTATATAAGTATTATATTTTATGTATAAGTATCATATATTATTATTATTTTTGATTTCATATGTCAATCATTTTTTTATACATGTATTTTATATCTGTATACTCTAAAACGAAGATATATAGATGGGATAATAAAAATACATTACTTAACGAAATTAAAGGATCTTGTTTCGCTCTATAAAAATAGGTAAATTTCTAGATAAAATAACTTTATCAAAAAACATCATAAAGAACGTTTTAAAGCTTGAAATCTCTATTGTTTAGATCGATATTTTAGAATATCGTGTTACTGATATTTGATGAAGTTACACAAACATAAATGAAGACGCATCAAATCACGAAATTTTGTACGAAATTTACGAAATTTTACGGCGCGAATTAAATATTGCGCACAAATAGAGTTTACAGCTTTTGAAAAAGCGAATCTTTATCTTTAATTTGCTTTTTTATTAATCTTTGTACGATTTTTCTTCATTGAATTATATCTTCAACATCGAAGCAAAAAGAGTCGTTTTATAACTCGGTGAAAAAAAATTGTACGAAGCTTCATAAAAAAATTAATTGAAGGTAAAGATTTATTCTTTCTAAAGATGTAAACTGCATTTGCGTAGAATTTTTAATTCGCTGTGGCACTTCGCAAATTTCGTAAAAAATTTTGATATCTGATGCGTCTGCATTTATGTTTATGTAACTTTACAAAATATCAACACGACCGTTTTTTTAAGTACCAGTCTGAAAAATAAAAGTTTCAAGCTTTAAAATGCTTTTTTAAACATTTCGATACGATTTTTGATAAAGTTATTCCATCTTGAAATTTGCCTACTTTTATAGGATGGAACGAGAGATCCTTTAATTTTGTTGAATAATGTATTTTACATATTTATATACTTATATTGATACATTTGATATATGTGTACAAATATATAAATCAAAATTTTATTAAATGACATTTTTGTGTATCCACAAATTGTGTGATCCATCGAATTCCACTGGACATACACTTTGTCTCCTTTCCTGCGCAGTATTTTCTCCACGAGATACACATCCAGATGAGTAGCGTGATGCAATCCGTGCTTATAGAACAATCCAGCGACAGATTTTCCGCGATAATCTTCCAAAAGATACGTCACGGTATTTGTTTTCCATATTTTGATTCTAAATACCGTCGTCCAATTCGGTGTATAACCTTTCTCAAAGATCGTCTTGAATTTGCTCACACGTATCGAATCGCCTTTGAACTTTGCTGGATCCGCGATCGTTATCGCACTGTACACTGTGTTCAAGAGTCTTTCAGCGATCACATCAGCGGGTCGCATGCCGATAGTGCGATGCTTGTGCTTGTAAATTGACACTAGACGTAGCAGCTTGTCGATCCACTTGTAATTGCCATTGGACGTAAATATTTTCCACATGTCGTTCTTGAGCGTGCGATTGAACCACTCAATCACTGACGCTTTCAACGTCAAATACGTGAGTAGTGATTAACATCGTGTTTTTTAAAAATTTTTTGCACATCGACGTTGTAAAACTCTTTCTTCATATCCGGTAGCAAATTTTTCGGACGTCTTCCACTCTCTCGAATTATCTCAGCGATAACATCAATCTGCTCTTGCTCTTGAGCGGTATGACTCACGCCTACTTGCTCACCACATCGATGACGGTGAGCATGTGAGATGGCCTCTGTTGAAGTTCGAATATGGGCGCATCTCGATAATATCAGCCGTCCACAGATCTCCGTATACCCGGACTATGACGCGCCTTCGCGGAAAATTTCTTCTCGCCGAAGCGTGTAATTCCTCGACGAGTCGACATTTCTTTGAGCTAACTTTTCTCTTTTCGTCAGATCTCTTTTTTGTGCGTAGGGTACAAGAAAATAATGGATTTTTTCTTGTTGGCGTCACTCGACTGATCAGTTTCATCGATACACAGTTTAATTTATAATAAGACCTGGCTTTGCGAAGTTCCTGGATAATCGACAGCATGAGTGTTGTTGCCCACTTGGTGCGAAGCGTTGAGCAATCGTAGCAATCGATCAACCAGCTCATTGGGATCATCCCAATGCACATGATCAATCGCGTTGTCGTTTATTGTCATTGCGTGAAGTAATCCCTTTCCAGATTTCTTCTGCTTCTTGGGTGTGATTGACATTAAAGGCGCGATTACATGTTTGTATTTGTAACCCCTGTTGCTTAATAATCGATTTTGCGAATAATGCTTGTGTTTGTGCGCATTCGTCGCCAGCATACTCGTGTACTTGTAGCATATCGTCAACTGTAGAAGAAATCGTCGAAAATTCTCTTAAAAATCAATTCGTAAATATCGGATGTACCGGCGCATCGGACGCCATCGATTATTATGTTGTCCGCATCATCCACATCGAAACGTTTATTGCCAAACATCAGTCCATCCTTGTGTAGGTAAACGCCATACGCGTAATCTATATCGATCACTTTATCTCATGGTCCCTTCAGACCAGCCTCGACATACTTTTGATCCAGCGGGCCAAAGCCAGCTCGTAATGCCTCTCGATCTTCCGACGTTTGCAGCTGATTCTGAAACTTCGCTGCTAGCGAGTCATCCGTCGTTTCGAAAACATGCTCGAGCGACTCTATTGATGCTACAATTGTTGCACACGAGGATATTGGATGTACGACGTATAGAATTTGACTGCAAGGAGAATGTGCTCGCAAATACAAGTGTCTATTGTCTCATCATATACTATCGCGTGGCTCAGTATAATCTATTGATCAACGCGCAAGATCATGTAAATTGCGACATCAACATGTATTTAGAACTTTAAAGAAAAAGAAAGAAAGAATTAAAGTGATCGTAATCTCGAAAAATTGCTCATCATGACCATATCGACGTTTATGGATCTGCAAGCAAGAATTCATTGTTAACAAGAAATTTATCGTGAAGGAAGTGACGGTGGCAAATAGGGGAATGCCGTTCTCACGCATTACATTTTTACGAGTCCCGTGCCATGGAAATTTTTGACAAAATCCGACAGGTCTTGCGCTTCCTTGTTGATTGCTTATCACCATGAATTGCGATGGGAGGACGGAAGGATCTCGTACAGCGAGGCGAAACGCCTGATTACGGCGACTGTATTTGAAGATGATGCTATCATATACGTCAAGGGATGCGAGAAACGTGGCTGTGGAACTTGCTTCTGGATGATGAGCGAGAACGCATGTACATCTAGACCTTGGATACAGTTTACAAAGACATGGAATCTTTATCTAATTTAGATGTTACTAATACTCTGCGGACAACATGTTAAGAATTGCGCGTTACAAAATGTATTGAAAATTTGTAACTGGTATTTGCAAAAGAATTTTTATTTTAAATAAAAATATGTTAACGTATTTATTACATATTTCTTTTTCTCTTCCATTATAATGCATGTATGTATGTACGTATGTACAGGGTTGGCCATATTCGACGGAAAGATGTTTTTTTTTTCAATCATGGGAAACGTCGTTACTCGATCTAACATCTCTTTCCCATGATTGAAAAAAAAACATCTTTCCGTCGAATATGGCCAACCCTGTATGTACGTATATATGTATGTATATATGAATGTACAATATATATGCATGTATGTATGTACGTATATATGTATATATGAACATAGATAAACTCGTAACAAAAAAAATACGTAGAAAGACGCGATAAAATGTTGCGACACATTCGAAATTCTTGGAAAGAGAGGGACGACCTGCCCCTTCTTCCGATTTTAGAAGTATTATCATATACGCCACAATTTATGCCGATGCGATTAGTCTTGCAATACCCACTTGTACGAACGGTTGAAAAAAAATGTACTTCGTCAAAAAGAATAGCGCATCGAACGACTTGAAGAAGGAATATAATGTGTAAATTCAACGTTCTATATAATATTAGGTGTTGGAATTAATTCGTAGCGTTTTTAATGAAAGAATGTTATTTATTTCACATGAGCATTAAAAAATACATTAATGAAAGTACTTCCCATCACTTGTAAAACGCTACGAATTAATTCCAACACCTAATAAATAATTTTTTTTTCAACATTATGTACATACACCGCATGGAGTGTCGTGCGATACGCTTACTGAGCAAAACGTACGACTTGACGAATACGGGCTACAAATTTTTGAAAATTTTAATCAGCGTTGATCCGCTAAATTATGTGAAGATCGCCCTGGGAGATTATTACGGACATGAACTGTCGCTGTCTCTCGAAACGTGGAAGGGCCTCTACGAGTAGCGAGGGAATATTTACAAGATGCTTCTAAACGAATACAAGGACAATTTTGAATCGCTAACGGCTAGAAAGTTTGCACGCTGCACGATACTACGCTTGTACGTCTCGATTCTTCGTCCGTACGCATGATGATGACCGAAACAACGCTACACCGTATGTTTGAATTTGACGGGTGTATCAATGTAACGTTCAATTAGTTTAGTGCGATTAGTCCGACTCGTCTAGTGTGCCTAATGAATACAAAAAATTGTAATTGAGCTCCAAATTGTATTTATTTAAAGTTTTCACATAAAAAAAGTGTAATCATATATTCATTCAAAATTTTGGGTTTTCAAAAAATATTTATTTACAAAAAACTATGAATATTTAACGAGTATTCATATTATTCAAACAAAACTGAAAAAAAGATCCAATAATCGTTATTCTTAACTATAAGCGGCACTTTAATAACTTTAAGTAAAAAAAATGATTTTTATTTATTTTTGTCATTGTTTTATTTATTTGTTTTATTTATTTTTGTCATTATAATATTCAAATTTTATGAAGGAAACTTAGAAATTTTGAAAACTATTTTAGAAAGTAATAAATTTTTAATTTATAAATATTTATTTGATAGAACGCCATACATATTCCGATATAATTCCGGTTACGTCACAGTAATGTCATAAACATGTTGTAAGATATCTTGGGCGCGTCGTTTATTATGATTTGTGAACATTAAATTCCGATATATTATTTATTTTCAATAAAAATATTTTTAACTTTTCGGTTAAACAAGAACACCCATTGTATAGGTGACGGACAAGCGCGCTGTGTAATCATAGACATTGTTTTTGTACATTTCTATTTTCTCTTGTAGGCTTGCAAGCTATAATGTGCAAATAGTATAGAGTAAAAGTTAATACGAAACGAAAATGTTCATAATTATATTCAAAAAATATTCATTCAAATGGAATGAAAAAGTATTTATTTGTTTCTTCTCGACGAATAAAAAAGAAGTATATTCGAATGAGTATTTTCATTCATTTTTTATTCATTTATTCAAATATTAGGTGTATTCACCGGACACACTAGATTCGTCGATACGGTCAATGTCAAGTATACACGATTCTCCAATATCTCGTCCAAGAATGGTATATGCGATAACGACATCTTCAATGGACATCAGTTTATCGATTGCGAGCTTTTAACTTTAATTTTTTAATACATACGGAAAATCAGTGTAATAAGATGCGAATAAAAAAAATCACAACGTATTATGAAAACTAAGTCATAAAAAAAATAAAGGGAAAAAAAGAATATCGTATTCCATCGTCGCGCTTTTTTTAACGTGCGGGCCTTTGTTACTTACGCATTTTTTTGTAGTCTAAAATTCTATAGTTCTATAGGCTGCAAACATTTATTTATAATCTTTTCTTCCATAAGTGTTTCCTGTGCAGCGCAAAAGTAAAACGTATCCTAAGCAGTAGCTATGGCAAAAGATGCTTCTCGGTGTCAATCTTTGCCGAGTCTTGTCTACGTGCGCGACAAGTAGTACAACACAATTTGAATGGACGCTATCGATTGAGCGTATGTAGAATCTGATCGGTTCGTTATTGAGATTTATTCTCGTTGCGCCGAGTCTTGTCTGCGTGCGCTAGTATAATACTTATGAAGAACAGTATATTACGATTTTTTAAATTTATAAACTGCAAAAAAATATTCCGCCATTTAGCGGCTTATGCGATAATTTGTGTGTGACTAAAAAAAAAAAAAGACATGGAAATCCACGAGCCTCCGTGTCAAAAAATAAAATTAACTGATGAGGAGGAGGACGTCCCCGTCGAAGAAGATGTCTACGTGGAAGAGGACGTCGTCCTAGGCGAAGAGGAGAACGAGGATCTTGTCATCATCATCGATGATTGAAGAGGAGGAAGAGGAGGAGAATGAAGAAGATGTCGTGTATATGAGCCCGTACATCTCGTGTATATGAGCCCGTACATCTCTTGTATCAACAACGTTGATACAAATGAATACGTCGCATTCATGATGGAGCTTCTCCATCTGCACGATAAGGTGGAACTACTTCACATCCTCACGGAGGCGGAGGAGAAGAAGGAAGAGGAGGAGGAGGAGGAGGAGGGAAGGGGGAGGAGGAGGAGGAGGGAAGGGAGAGGAGGAGAAGAAGGAGGTGGTGGTAATGATGGTGGTGATGGAAAAGGAGGAGGAAGAGGAGGAGGAGACTGGAGAGAAGGAAGATGAGGAGCATATAAGATTTATTTTATATAATTTATTATAATTTTTTTAGGCACTCTCCTCGCCTATGTACTCCCGCATTCCGCTTTCCCTCGCCTACGAGTATCCTCCGCGCTCCGCTTTCCCTCGCTAACGAGTATCTCCCGCGCCCCGCGCTTCCCTCAAGGTTAGAATCCTCCTAGTATACTTACTTCCAGCTGGCCCTCCCACCATATCAAAATAAAAAATCGCATAGCTCAGAATTTGAAGCAATTTATGAGCTTCCAAACCCCGTAAAAAAATTTTTAACTTATCTCGGTTAGCAGGAATCTTAATTTAAAGGTAGGGGGCTAAGTGAACTTAGCTTAGTGCATTTCAACTCCCCCCCCCCTCCCTACCATTTCTTAATATTGACAATAGGAAATCACTCATAGACTCAGAATTAGGAGCTCTTAAATCAATTCTTTCGTTTTTTAAATTCTATCCCTTATCCTCAAAACAATCCCAAAACTAATCTACACTCAAGAGGTAATGCCCGTATTTATAGTCACGTTTTATATTTAAGGCTTCCTTAAATTTATCTTCAGATACTCTATGAATTATTTCATTGGCTACTGAGCATCTACAAGATCTGACTATGAATACGAACATATGTGAACAGTGAAAATAAAACTACATCTAAATCTTTAATTTTTTATTTGCAACCCCTTAGCAAGAAAATCATGCATTTTTCATGCAAGAAAGAACTATGTTCCAGGATGAGAAAATAAATCATTTTATGATGGGAAATTGTCTACTGATTTAGGAACTCGCGAAGTACACAAGCACTGATTTTTTAGTTGCAACTTCTTTAACAAAAAAATCACTCCCTGCACTTTTCACGCAAGAGGAATCATGTTCCAATATGGGAAAATAAATCATTTTATGATGGGAAATTATCTGCTGATTTAGGAATTCTCGAAATACGCACAAACGGATTTTTGAGCTGTCCTTAGCAGAAGAATCATCTTCTGTCTTTTTTATGCTAGAAAGAACAAAGAACTATGTTACAAAATCGAAAAATAAGTCATTTTTTGATAGGAAATTGTAAAAAGTTTTCCTCATTACTGAAACGTTCAGACAAATTGTTATACAATATACATATTGTATTACGATTTTTCTGTATTTTTTTTTAATAAAGAAATTTTTCTATTTTATTTTAAATCCGTAAATTCATGCATATTTTATTAATTATTATTGTAAGTTTAATTATCATTGATTTCTAATTATCATTAATTTCAAATAAATTTGAATGTATTATAATTGATCATGATTCATAATCAGATTCTATACAGAGAAAAATGTACAGTATTATACGCTAGAATTCTACTAAACTTTAAATTCGAGTTTATGTAGGGATACGTGCCTACTTATGTTATATTAATTTTCTTTACATTTATGGTAAATGATATTGTCATAAGTATCCATCTCTTAATTATTTTTCTCCGTGTAGAATTAGATGTTGGTCATCAATTATAATTTCGTTATAGTGTATATTACGATATGCATGAGCAAATAATTTTTATTGTTCTTAAGGGATATAGTAACGCCAATAAAAAAAAAGCATTTGGGTTGATCCGTAAGTATATGGGGTTTAATTATGAATAATTGTCATTATTTTATTTAATTCAAATTAAAACATATAAAACAGTAATGAAATAAAGTCATCCATAATATAATCTAAAAGATCATATTTGATATTTTATTAAATGTTTAATATAATTTTGGATGAAAATATAAATTTTTTCTTAAAAGGTGATCCACAATTAGTGATTTTGAACTGTCTTTCTGAATGCAAAATATTGTAACTAGCACATAAGTTTAATCAACAAAAATTTATAACTACATACATTAAAACTCTTTTACTACAATAAAATAAAAAATTTTTCTTATTAAAAAAAGGATACAGAAAAATCATCATACAATATGTATATTGTATAACAATTCGCTTCAATTTTTTATAAATAAAGAAAATTTTTTACAATTTTCTATAAAAAAATGACTTATTTCTCGATTTTGTAACATAGTTTTTTCTAGCGTGAAATAGACTGACAGGAGGTGACTGTCCTGCTAAGAATGGTTCAAAAATTTATATATGTATTTCGCGAGCTCCTAAATCAACAGATAAACTTCCATCATAAAATGATTTATCTTCCCATTCTGAAACATAGTTCTCTCAGGATACAGTTTAAAAATAGAAAGAGCGCTGATTTAAGAGCTCGTAAAGAGCTCCTATTTCTGTGCCTATGAACGATTTCTTATTGTTTTTTAAGAGGTGGGGCGGCTGAGTGGACGTCCACTCAGCCTCCACCTTTAAATTAATATTTCCTATTAACTGAGAGTTCAAAAAATTTTTTTTGCGGAATTTGGAAGCTCATAAATTGTTCAAAATTCTGAGCTATGCGTTTTTTTATTTCAGCATGATGAGAAAGGGGGAGCAGCTGAACAAGAATAAAAAAAATTGTTAGACATTTCTTAGATCACTGAAAGGGCTTTAAAATCAAAACTTCATTTTTTGTACGTTTAGGTTGGAATATCTCAAAAACTTGATGTAATACGACATTTTCGGAGCCAGATTTGTAATTAGTGCATCAAAATCTATCAGAAATAGCTTTGTTTACTTCACGATCAAAAAAAAGGTTGAATTTTCGATTTGTGTAATTGCCATTAGCTTTTTCGAGTTATTGGGATAATCGTCGCCGATCATGAGTACGATACTCGATATCCGTAAGCAGATCATTCATTCCTAACACGTGACCTTACGAATTTTATGATTTAACGCGATTTGATGCCTGTTTTCTTATATTAGAAAGGAATCTTTATCAATCTCGGTAAACAGCTTTACTGTGTACTATTGCGCGATATAGATATATATTTTATATGTGCTATTATTCTCTTTCCTTAGAAAATCATGATTTATTTTAATAGATTTCCATTTTAAAAGATTTCCAAGTTTCCACAGTTTATCGTTTCCAGCCATGCATAAGTGATATTTGACACTTTTTCGATTGAAATTTTTGAGTTTTGTTGAATGGAATTCGTTAGATGCTCATAGCTTTACAGCTTCTATAGCTTATATATATGTATATAAATATATATATATATATATATATATATAAAAGTTATTTAAATTTTTAATTGATGATTATACTTATTCCTTATAAATGTCATCAAAAGTCACGATCATGAACAAATTCCGTTGAAAGAAAAGAATAATAGAGTCTACAAAACGTAACAATTCTATATCAAAAATACTTTCTTGATGATAAATATGTTTACCTGCAATTGTTTTTTTTTAATTCTGCATAAAATTGAATTAAGTATAGCTTCAGTAAAAGCTGCTATATGAGACATATTTTTCATTAATGCGCCGATATCGTTTCGATTCTTGTATGCACTAATTACCATTGGTATCCATACTGCCATCAATATGAAGATAGCAACATAATAGTAAATATTACGAAGAATATATTCATTTTTTCCAACATTTGGATATAATGGCCACGTATTAGTAAAAGTCCCAAGTACTCGAAGGATATATAACATTCGTTGAAACTTCAAATAAACGATCGTCATATTGTTATATCAATTCTTATTGTTCAAAATTTTCTTGATAACTGCTTTGCGTTAAACAGCATGTCAAAGAAGTACAACAGGAAGAGAAACAATAATTCAGAAAGAAATGATAAAATCAATAACGCATAAATCATTCATTAACAACTGTTAGATTCTTTGTGGTAATTAATGCTTATACTATAACAGAAAATATAGAAAATAAAGCTAGAGTACATAGCCTGAACAAACTCTTTAATAACAGATATCGATGTGCATTGTAATGAATCGACTTTTCACTTATAAGTCTTTTCTTTATAATTTAGTTCCTTTGTAATTTCTATAATTTTATAGTAGCATATAAAAGCTATTTTTTTATTTTATCATATTATGATCGGAAATTAATTTATATCTACATTAGCGGATAAAGATAAAAGACAGTATACGATACTATTTAACTAATAAAATATTAAGCAGTAGCTAAGTAAATATAAAAGTAGAGATGTCCGAATCAACCCTTTGCAAGGTTGAATCGAATCGAATCAAATCTGTGATATATTCGAAAACGAATCAAATCGAATCTGAAATATTTACACCAAATCAAATTGAATCGAACCCTTTTGATTCGAAAAAGAATCAAATTCAAACCAAATTTAACACACTGACAGCTAAAAAAAACTTAACCTTTCAAGTCACCGCGGGTTAAAATGATCCGAGCATCATCTTTCACACTAGATTTTAGAATTTTCCTGGAAGAGCGCGTCTTGCCGTTTCCACTCTCGATACAGATGCTTAGCTTATTATTGGGATCGTTAGTATGCGTCTAGCAGTCGTTCGCGCAGAAGGTATTTTTTCTCGTCAAAACATCAGTAAGTGTGACCAACACATCGTTTTCGTTTAAAAAATTATGTTTTATTTTTGCATTGAATTACTTGCTCCGTAAAATACAATGTAAATATAAATGTGAATTTTTCAATTTATTTTTTCATTATACATTATAGGTACGTGAAAATAATGAATGCGATATTCATACTCACAAGGAGAGGCTACGCTCTGCTCTTCATCGATTTTGATCAAAATTACAACGATGTTAAAAGAGTCCGCCAAATGATCACCTGTAAAGCCGTTCCCGCTAATGGGCCTCAAAACCCGATTAATGAGCATTTAAAAATATACAAAATATTTAGAATTAGTCTAATTTTTCGGAAAGTATGTATTTTTGAAAAAAATGTCTCAGACAAAAGTGATTAATAAAAAATATTTATTATTATTGGTTTTATTGGTTTGACCTTGGACGACATGTCAAGGTCATGATGATGTCAAGTTAAGGTGATGACGCCACCCAAAGTCAAACCAAAAAAACCAGTAAATACATCTTATTAAATCCTACCATTAGTTTAAGACATTTTTCTCAAAAATGCATACTTTCTGAGATATTAGACTGTTTCCAGATTTTTGATATATCTTTAAATGCTCATTACTCGGCTTCTAAGCAGAAACAGTTTTACAAGTGTTTACTTTGCTTCTCTAACATCGCTGCAGTTTGATCAAAATCGATGAAGAGAAAAGGCGTAGCCTCTCCTTATCAGATAAATTATAATCTGCGCCAACAAGTTTTTTACGACTCTTTATTGACAATGAGTGATACCGAAAAATAAGATCTTTAGTGATGTGTCGGAAGACGAATCTTATCTGCGCAAGAGATGTGATTATTAACTCTCCGTGTAGATATAAAAAATGAAATTGCTACATCGATGAAATCAATCCTTCAATTATTTAAATAAAAGATCTGAATGTAAATAGTATCTTTCAAATAAGGATAAAAAAACGAGAAAAAAATGTTCGACATGTCTACCCATGCATGATAAACACAGATTCTATTTGTATACTGATTGCGTGGTAAAGAGTAACGTTTCTTATGTATCTTTTTGTAATTTATGTTCTTCAGTATATAATAATAATAATAATAATAATAATAATAATAATAATAATAATAAGTCAGTTTTAATAATATTAATAATTTTAGAATTAATAATATTTTAAGGGGATACTGGAGTGACAATCAAATTTGATCGAGTTCGATAAAATATAATAGATTTTGTATCGTCTGCTTACGCCCTCTGGAGGTTCAGGCTTTTATGCACTGTGAGTGCTGCGAGCATTCCTGTTTCCAGCCGTGCGCCGTTTCCAGTCGCTTGGTTTGCTCGTGAATGCTCACATGTTGTGTGTTAGGTTTAGACAGACCGCAATCTAAAATATGATTGCGTTCTAAGTCACACTGTCAGTACTAAAAATCTGTAATATGTGTAACGTAAACGAGATTTTACTGACAGTATACATGGTCGTAGTAGCACTTTCCGTTATGATTTAATGTCATTTCAGGTATCAAAATGTGCCACATGAATACATATATTGCACAATGCACATCTATAAGTTTCCACCGAGAATTAGAGTTGGGTCAAAGTGCAAGAACTGACCAATCACAGTCGAGTATTCCCTCTCATTCGATTGCAAGAGGAGAATACTCAACTGTGACTAGTCAATTCCCACACTCCGACCCGACTCTAACCCTCGGTGGAAACTTAATCTATCTGTAACTATTTCACCTCTTTTTGCTAAAGAGATAAGTTTTGCTATCTGAAATATACAAATATTAGTGACATGGATATTTATACATACAATATTAAAATATTGCATGTATGAGTATTACAATGTATGAATATATAAACATTAGAGATAGAAATTTATTTATGCTGATGTTTATACACATACTCTCTACCTTTATTATATATAAAATTTTATGTGTGTATATATTATATATATCGATGTACCGATATGCACGAATGGTAGCGCATCATCGAGCCCACGTTGGCGTCGCTTGAAGAATTCTAGGAACACGATAGCGGGTGCGCGCTGTCGGGAATTCTCAATTTGACTGTTAACGTGAACAAACTAAATCCTATACACGCGGGATGTCTCGGAATCGAAGTGCTGCGAGAAATTATGCTGAAGAAGGCAGTGATCAATGTAAAATCCATGAACAATGTGTGCTTCGCGTGATCAGTGGTCGCCGCTCTGTATCCCGCAGAAAGAAATGTGAATCATAAATCATCGGATCCGCATTACACGGCAGTATTAAATCTCGTGAGTATCGAGTTTCCAATAATGTTAAAAGACATTTCAAAATTTGAACTTGGTGTCAATCAATGTGTAGCATCGAGAATAAAGTACTAGAGGTACTTCCTCTGCTCATAAGTGAGAAGAAGGAGAAGCACGTCAATATGCTGTATTTGTATGATCCACGCAACGATAATATCGGCCACTTTCAAGAAATCTGTCACTTCTCGTGAGATCATAACTCATCAGAATGGAGCACAAGAAATTTTTTTTGCGACTGGTATGTATAATAAAAAAATTATTTTCTTAAAATAATAATAATAATAATAATAATTTTTTGTTTTTTTAGATGTCTTCATTACTTCAATACGAGCGAAAAATTACAATCGCATGCAGGCAAAATGAACAACTGCGCTATCCGACTGCCGAGCGAAATGGCTCGAGTTTGGGAACCACTGCAACCAGGAACAAGTGCTGTTTATCGTCTACATTGACCTGGAGTGCGTTCTGCGCAAGACGGAATGCATGAGGGAAGACGCGTTGTCGTACGCGTATCAATAGCATAAAGTGTTTAGTATAGGATATGATGTAGGAATGTGATGCTCGTATGACGATGCGTTATCGTCGTATCAATTCTATAAGGGATAAAGACTGTATAGCATAGTTCGCGCAGCAACTCCAAGACTTGGCGCATTGCATGAAAAATATCATATCCGCTAACGTCATCATGGAAACGTTATCAAAACAACAATGAGAGACGTACCGTAGCGCGACGCGTTGTCACATCTATGAGAAACCATTCGCACCGGACGACACGTGGGTACGCGATCATTATCATCTCAATAGATATCGCAATCCAGCACATGCAAAAATTATAACTTAAATTATAAAAATTCATTCTATATTCCGGTCGTATTTCACAATTTATCGGACTACGATGTACATTTTATAATTACAGAAATTACTATGTACGATGTACGATGAAAATGTAGGTCTCTTCCTATAACGAAAGAAAAATACATTTTATTCATTAAACATGTCGATAGCACAAAGATAAAAATGAAAATAACATTCAGAAAAATTGTATAAAATTAAGGTTCATCGATTTTTTTCAAATTTTTAAGTACGAGCATCGATAAATTGGCAGAATTTTGCAAACTCAGCGCGAAGGATTTCGATCTTCTCACATGTAAAGGCGTCTTTCCGTACGAGTACGTTGACTGCGTCGAAAAGTTAGAGGACATGAGCTTACTATCGCATGAATCATTTTTCAGTTCATTGACGAGCGATACCGCATCCGAGAGCGATTATGTTCACGCCGCGAACGTCTGGCAGCGATTCTCTATTCGAACGCTCGGCGAGTATAGTGCTCTGTACTGAAAACAGATGTCTTTTATTAGCTGGCATTTTCCGTGAATGTTGTGTCGCGAGTTACGGCCTCGATCCCGCCCATTATTACACCTTGCCTGATTTCACATGGGACTCCCATGCTGAAACGTACGCACGTAAGATTTGAGTTGCTCACCAACAACGATATCATATTCATCGAACGCAGTATACGTGGTGGCCAATGTTCAGACAGATACGCGCATGCTGATAACAAGTACATGCATTCGTATGACTCATCGAAACCATCATCATATATTATAACTACAACATGAATAATCTGTTCGGATGTGTTAATCGCTGCCATACGCCAAATTTCGATGGGTCGAAGACGCTACAAATTTTGACGCGAGTGCGATCGCTCCGGTTTCATCCGGTTATATTCTCGAGGTTGATCTCGAGTATCCGCAGCATCTACACGACCGATATACGGACCTATCTTTCTGCCTAAGTCCCTTGATAAGCGGGAATAAACTTCTAATGATGTTGTACAATAAACAGTTACGTTATCCACTATCGTAACCTGCAGCAATGTACTCGTCACGGTCTTCGCATGACAAAGATCCATCGGGTGTTACAATTCGATCAATTCGCCTGGCTCCGTGATTACATTGAATTTAATACATAGCTCAGAACGCGCGCGAAAAACAATTTCAAGAAAAATTTATATAAATTAATGAATAACGCGATATTCGGCAAAACTTTGGAAAACATTCGAAATCATGTAGATATAAAATTAATAACAAAATGGGACGGCGCGGAGGCAATAATCACGAAGCCGAATTTCTACAATCATAACATTTTTTTGCGGAAAATTTGATCGCCGTCGAACTGCAAACTCGAGATGAATTTCAACAAGCCGATTTACGTGAATATGTGTATACTCCACATATCAAAAGTACTGCTTGAAAGTATCTGCTTGTTCGAATTATGCCACAAATACATGTCACTGATGTATCACGACAAATGCAAAATCATGTACACCGACACAGACAGTCTTATATATCGCGTTGAGTGTGAGGACATTTACGAGACGATAACGTGATATCGCTACATTCGACATGATCGCGACAACGCATACAATATGCCTTTCACGAATAAGAAAATACGGTTTAATGAAGGATGAAGAACAACGGTGCGATAATGACCGAATTCGTTGGACTCAGAGCGAAGATGTACGCAGTGAGGGTGAACGGCAAGAAAGACATTAAAAAGGCGAAAGGCGTAAAGAGTAACGTCGTAGCGCAAACGATAACGTTCGACGATTATACGCCGTGTTTGAACGAAGAAATCGAAATGACTTGTCGTCAATTGTGTATACGATCTAAATTACACAAGGTACACGATATCCGAATCGAAAATCGCTCTGAATCCATATGACAATAAAAGATATGTCGTAGACTCGATGGAGATGTTACCGTAGAGATATTGCAAATATCTTTGTAATATTGTGACGTGACGTTACCGGTCGTATATGAGCTTGCTAATCTTGATGACGCACCCATAGAAAAAGTTCACATTAAAGCTTATTATGTCCCTGATTGAATCTTTCTTAAATCGAGTCCCTAACTAAAACTTGAAGGAGCTACCGAAAAATTCCAAGCGTAAGGATCTAGCGAAGATTCTCCGAGTCACCAAAAGAAAGGAACTACTGACCACCATCATTTCCGCTACCGATTGCAAGGATGTATGGGACTCCAATAAAAGAAGATCTTAATTTAGATTTGTGAACTTAATAGTATCCCACTCCCTCCCTCCTATTCCTTGTTTTGGGCTCGCCGAAGAAATAGGCAAAGTTGTCGTTGGGGAGGAGAGAAAGGGAGGACACCGATCAGGTAGAGATACTATAACAGAGATTCGACAACGAGCCATCGTTTTACCCCACGTGGGGTAAAACCGGGTGTCGGATATGACGTTTTTGATGGCGGTTTATTTTGAATGTTGAATAAATGCAACAATTCGATATATAGTTTTATTTGAAGTTATTGATGTTTTTTATTTAGGAATGTGAATAATGAATATTAAAACAATATATTTAAAAAAGGCTTACTATATTTCATTAGTTTTCCCATGTAAGGTTAGGTAATATAAATTGAGATTATTAAGGAATTATATATTATTATTATATGTATAAATACACATGTTACGTTTTATATATATATAAATATATACATTATGTATTATTATAAATATAATTTAAGTATTGTATTTAGACTCGTAGAAAAATATAAGCAAATTATATAGAATAATACGTTGCAATATTCCTAAAAAATATGTGAACAATTTCGTTTATTTCTCATTAATTTTTTAATACAATTTTTATTAATACAATTGTTTATTATTTATTTCTTGTCGTTTATATTTACTTCTGTGCAATTTTGTATAACTTGATTGGAAAAAATGTATAGAGAGTTGATCTGATTGTTCGAGGCCAAAATTTGTCATTTTAATTGCAGTTGTGTCCCATATCCTATGTGTAAGGATGAAATTCAATTCCTTTAATAGCTGGATGTATATTAGATGATGGTACGATCTAAAAGAAAGATTCATTAGAGATCTAAATCTAAACAACATAGATTTCTCAGAAATATTTATCAGAGAAAGTACGCAAGCAATGAAAGTGAAAGTAGCATGCGAATAACAGGAAATAAGAATAAAAAAGGAATGTTAAACTTTTTTATAAGAAAATTCATGTATTTTATTTAATGTATGTATGCATTACCATGCTTTTGCTCGCACGTATTGCATTTTTATTACACGGAGTTATCGCACGCGAACAATTTTTCAATTGAAATGCTATAAACCTTTTAATAATTTTTTCTTTCAAATTATGGCATGCATAGAGAAAAAGTACTTTAGTTATATAATTTTACAAAGAATTGTTTCAGATTTACATGTTTTTGTACTCTAATACGAGGATAAAAAGTCTTAAATATTTTTGCCATTTGAAGAAAAAAGTTGAACGTGACAGGATTTACAAAAAATAAAGTATTTACGTTTTTACATCTGAGACCTGTTAAGGCATTGTAATAATAATTATTTGACTGTATTGATCCTGTTGCATTTATACAAGTATTGCATACAATTTGATTTTTCATAATATTCGCCATTAAATATCCGGCAACATAATAAATTTTGTTTAATTCTAATTTACCGAAAACAATTTTTTCTGGCATTATATTAAATACTTGTACTTGTTCAGATTTGCTTATAGACTTGCTGTTTTCCATTAAAATATCTAAAAATTCTGAAAAAAATTCTCTATCATCAGTTTCGTAATTACTATTGGATATACTCTTCATGAACTGAGAAATACTTATCAATTTTAAATTGTTTTTAAATTGAAATGCATTCGGAATTACGTTTTTTAATCTTATTACAGAAAATAAGTTCTCGATACAGTCTTGCGAAAGACGCAAAGGTAAAAAATAATTAAAACCTCTGTCACGTAGTAAAACCAAAGTTAATTGAAGGACGGTCGTTGTAGACATTATCACAGCTGTTTGAAAAGGCTTCCAATTTCCATTCTTTTCTACTTTTAAGCCTTTGAAAAGTTCAATTACTTCATTTAGAAAAGCAATTGTTTCTTCAAATTTTTCCATGCAACTCAATCCTAAAGCTAAATACAAATTTCTTCCGCTCATTGTTCGAAACCATCGAGCAATAAATTTTAAAAACCAAGCAGTCGTTATCATGGCATCGTTTGAGTTTGCTAACAATTCAAGAGCTGTCCCTACTTGATCGCTGAATACTGTTGTAGCAGTATTAACTTTCATTTTTTGAAAATGATTTTTTCCAGATAAATATTCAGATCGCAACTTAGGAGCTAACTTTATATCACAATTTTCATCAGCAATAAGCGTTTAAATGACTACAATTAGCTACATTTGTAGGTAATGCAAACTTATTAACAAAATAATCTGGAATGGTTATTGTTTCATTATTTATAAAGCCAGTTTTAATATTTTTTAAAGCATGAGCTACGTCCGAATAAAAGTACAAAAGCCTATCATTAGAGCAAGGATGCTTACAACTATTTTGAATTATAACATTTGAAACTTGTATTCCAAATGCTCTCCACATTGCTTGATTGTTTGGTCCCATATCCGAAGTGACATTATGAACAATTAAACCAATTTCCTCAGCTTTTTTTATAATCGCTTCAACTATAGGTTTTAATTTTTCACCGTTGACTTTATTACCAGTAAAATAATATGCAACCACTTGTTTCCATCTCGAAGCAATTCCGGCTAACATAAAAACGAGGCTATGGGTAGCAAAAATACTTGTATCATGATCTGGCAATGTAACGTTGCCAATGATCGTGTTTGTTGATGCATCATAAAAAGTACCAGCGGAAATACTCATTTCATCGAGCACTAATGTGCAATCTTTATCAATTTTTTTTTCGAACCCAGAAATTTTAATTTTCATAAATTCAAAAATTTTGTTAATTGTCCCACTTTCGAATTTAAGATTTTCTAACTTCCTACTTAAAGTGCGAAGAGAAGGAAGAGGGAAATTTGCTTTTAACAATTCCTCGTAACCTGCAGTACCACATGCAAATTTTAATCTGTAAGCTTTAATCAACGTACTATTGCACCATTTTGGTATTTTTTTGTACTTTGCAGACAGCAAGCATAATTGATCTTCATTGAAAATCTTATTTATATTTGAAGTTATTTTCTTATTACGTACTTCAGTTTGAAGCCTCTTGATTTTTCTTTTCGCCTGCTGTAATTTTTTCTTTGCAGTCTTAAGCGTTCACTTTTTTTCCAAAGCATTTCTAATTTCTCCAAACGTTGTAAAACACATGGATCTGAAGTTTCTGTTCTATTAGATAGAATGCCTAATACATCATTTTTTTCTTCCACAGTGATATCTTCTTCATTGATTTCTATTTCTTCTTCCATTTCATTTGCAGCATTTTCAAACATATCAATCTCTGCTGCTTCGGTCATTGTGTTCTGCCTTGTTATAGACGTTGGAAAATTCTCACCGAATATTGTTGGAACTGCATCAGATTTTAATCTGCGTGAGCCATCTTTTCTCGTCATCCACATATGAAGGACAAAATGGACCTGCACAGAAAATATAATTTTTATAACTTTTTGAATGTGCAATTATATTTTTCTCAGTCTTCATTTAGTATATTTAAACGGTTTTGAATACTTTTTTCTAAGTATTATAATATTTTTACAAAACTTTTAGCAAAAATTAAAACAGTTAGCTTTTGATTGTAACTTACATCACATAATCTTGCATCTGAAGTTGGAATCCAATTTGTACGATTCATATTCAGGGATCCATATTCTTTTTCTTTCCGAATCTTTTGGAAATCGACAAATCTGATATCCTTTTATATTTGTATTAGTACAATAGCCGGCACAGCAGCTATTAGGCATTTTTTATTCACCTATTTTATTTGAAAAAAAAAAATTATTTTTGAGACTACATTGGAAATACGGTACATTATATATATCACTGACAGGGTTGGAAAGTTACTTTACAAGTTACTTATAAGTTACTTTTAGTATAGAAATTGAGTACAATAAGTTCGGGTATTTTGTTTTTTATGTTATATTTTATCATTTGCTACAAATTTTTATTATTATTTGTACTTAAGTTCTATAACAAACGCCTATAAGGTAATCTAAAAAATAACTTATAAATAACTTTCCCAACCCTGATATCACATAGTCTGAAATAAAATACACATACCTTATAAATTGCACAAGTGTTGACACTTTTATATATTTTCACTTTATAATCGATCAACCGAGATCGATATTTTTTTTTTCGTTGTATGATTAATGTACTTTTAACCAGTTTAGTTCAATGTTGATTATTTAGGCAGTAGGCACGCTGTTTTCTTTCGACAGGTGACAGGTTAGGTCGGCTAAGCTTTCTTTCTTAGTTATATATATCTTTCTCTCTCACTTCCGGTTATACCCCAAGCGACGGGAGCCAATCAGAAATCATTAACGCGTTGTCGAATCTCTGTTATAGTATCTCTACGATCAGGTATCGTTGTCCTTTGTGTGCGTCATTAGAGCGATAAAGATGGCGAGAGTTAAGTGGGGGCTAGCGGCGGTAATGGCATGATAGGTGGCCGAGCAAAAATTTGGAGTATTATGCATTTTGTTGAAGGGGGGAGGAGTGGGAGAGACCTGGTCGGTCCCGAGTGCAGACTGTTCTAGGAAACTTTTTTGTGTGCTTTGCTGTTGTTTCTTTTTTCATTTTCTTTGATGAGTCTCATTTTGTTCCTCGGGGAACCGAATTCGGCAGCAATTTGAGGAAGAGGAAGAGGCCGGGCAGAACGGCTCTGCCCTCTCTTCTCGCCGGAATTCGCGAGGAAGTTGGAGAGTGTTGTTCTTCGTGTATCGGTGTCCGGACGCGGTCACTGAAAGAGAGAGACTGTTAAGTCTGTTAAGAGGAAACTTCGACTCATGAAGAGGAAACTTCTCTCCGACCACTTGAGAATAAATTGTTGGGGAAAAACGGCTGACGACGCCTATGATACTTCCTCGGTCTTTTCCGGGGAAGAGATAGTTGTGACGTGACGTTTTTCGTCCGTCACTGTGTCGCGGATTAACCGAGTGGATCCTGAGTCCTCCTAGCTCCTGAGGGCGGACAATAAGCTTGCGAGCACTACCGTTCATGCGCCACCTTAAATTTATTTTTATTTATTTTTTCTTCTGTATTTTTTTGTATTATTTTTCTGCGAGAATCCGTTACCAGGATCGATAGTTGTGTGCGTTGATAGTTGTGTTGCGTCGAAGCTGTCTCACCCGATTACCAGCAAGGAAGAGGATCGCCGAAGAGGACCGTCATCTAGAAGGCTCCGGATTACGCCCTAATGGCGGGGGCACGTCATATCGCTCTTCTTAACTTAACGCAGCCTGTATCTATTATTTACGCTCTTTTAGTACCGCTCTTGTTTTACAGAGAAAACGGAGAATGCCGAGGCATTAGGATGAGATTCTCAAGAGCACAACTAGCTAGAACGTCCGCCGAGAAGACTACGGATTCGGGCTCGAACCAAACGAACTGCTTCAAGCAGAAAAAGCTCCGTGTGAGACAAAAGTAGAGTCGCGGGCAAGAAAACTACCCGAGTGAAATTCGAATTCCACGCCAAGTCGCGGGAATCGCTGCCACGGGCCCACGCGATTCGCAGCGTTGCGCGGTGTCGCTATCGATAAATCAAATACTGGGAGACCTCGCTCCCGAAAAGCAGCGCGGCCTGTGCATTCTTCTGGGGCCTGCCGAAATTACTTGTGTTGTGATACGAGCCGTGGACAGATTGTGAGAAGACGCAGGATCCATTGAGACCGAGTTAAGTGCTACCGATTATTAAAGTAAAGCCGAGCGGAGAGGAAGGAACAAAAAAGAGCTATCGAAGAGACGAGAAGGAGGAATCACCGATGCGACAAGCGTAGAAATTCTGTAAAGCCGCTGATCCCCAACAACATGATCTCGAGCGAATAGCAGTGTCGAATTTGAGCCGAAAGGCTGAGGCCCGTACAGGCAGCTACCGCGAGCGATTAATCTTTTAGCTTGCTGTTCGCTCGAATCACATAGATTTTTGTATTCAGTTTGCGTAGAGCTTGCCATCCTCTCGCCACAGCGAAATCACCGCGTCTCGTTAGTGTGATTGTATATTAAATCGTCATTTTGCATTGTACGTCGTCATTAGAATACGCCGCATTTGGTGTAGAGTAAAAAAAATCATTGTACGACATCTGGCGGAAAGCCATGATTGTCGCTGTAAACTTTGATCGACTAATGAATTTGGAATAACTCTTACGATAATCTCCTGTTCACATTCCTTATATTATTTTGTGCTACGCGACTCGATAACTTCCACTTATAACGAGCTCATGTTCACTCTTACGAAGTATAATAACTATGGTGAATTGCGTACTTGAGTAGATTCATGTAATTGTTCTTGCTATCAATATTAAATATATGTTTTTCATTCTCTTATTATTAAAAGGAAGTAATTCTTATTTGTTCTCTCGCCTTCCGATTTACTGCCGCTCCGAATCACCCCCCGCTATTCATGCGGGACGAGCAGTCGGTTATCATCCGTCGCCTTAAAGAAATGTTGAGTCACAAAGAGGCACGTTCACTCGTGTCTGGCGCTCAACTTAAGTTAAAAGAAAATTCGCGGTAATTCAGTGAGTAGCTACCGACTTAGAGTATCAGAGTAAAATAATTAACTGTCGAATTGCGATCACAAAAAAGTGACGAAGTTGTGCGTCAGTCGAGAATACTGTCACACTATATATGCAACAATTTTTGTCCGTCGAGAATCGTCAGCGGTGGAATCACGCGTCCTCCCGTCTCGGAAGGCGAGCGCGCACGCGAACTCACGTGTTCGCACTTGCAAATGTGCGCTAACTCCGTAATTGTCTGTTTTACTTTAATAACTAACTTTCTCTTTTTGTTAAGACTTTTCTTTCGTTAGTGATTGGTCTCACAATTAAAGTTAGGATCGCAGCAGATCGCGCTTGGCAGCTGTTATGTTATCTTGTAATTATGCCGCCTCACCCACCAGCGGGGGGAGGAAGACTACATTGAAAGGAAGGAAAAAAAAACGACGTTACGTTGAAAAGCCGCCCAACCGAAAGACCGGACAAATCGTATTGTTTCGTATATTTGCTTGTAATCTGCGGCCGCCCTACAACCTTCTTACATCACACATCCCTTGCAGAGTACGACCAAAGGCAATAATTCCCAGCCACCTAAGGGACTGTAGGGGACTGTGGGACTGTACGGACATATGTCCTCGACGTGGAGCTAGAAAAGCAGTTGCCAGAACATCTCCCGTCAGCCCGGCAAGTTTCGGGATCTCAGGCGGAAAAACAGCTCTTGGAAGGAAATCATATTACGCGCACTTAAGAGCAAAAATTTGCGGCCGCGAGGACCCGTGCGGCACGCACAAACAGATTAGCAGAAGTCAATCGGCGTGACGGCCCCTGAGAGGGGGGAAGGCCGAACGGTCTGCATGAATCCGCCAGGAGCTCCCGGGCCTCACTCGTGCTGTGGCTGAGTCAACGATTTGTAAAGGACATACAAAGTCGCCGCTGACGAGAGAATTTTTGAGAAATTCTGCCGTGAGAAAGATTGTCGAGAAGGATAAGGGAGTGATCAGGACGCCGAGGGTGAGAGGAGCGTCGCCGTTTGCTGTAAAGCCGATCCGGATTTATAGTTTCAGGTGGATCGCGCATGGAAAAGCGTCGCGGAAAGTGACCGGTTTAATGGCCACAGTGTAGAGTCGTGAAATTGCAAGACACGTACCATCCTCCTAAACATTGTGATTATTAATTGCCGAATTTTTGTTGTCCGAATTGTTGGTAAATTATTAGTTGTCGAGTCGCTTGCCTCTCTTGCTACTATCAAGTTATTTTAGGCTTTGGTGTTGTTTGTGTCGTATCGAAACAATTATTGTGATGGTGTCGCGCTTTCGAGTTAACGTCTGGCTTCACGTCGGCGTTACGCCCGAGTAACGGGTATTACCTCGAGTACGAGTTCTGCTGTCGACAGATTATGTGTATAATTCGGTTGTCGTTTCTCTGTCACTGTCTGAAATGACCAGGAGAGAAGTAAAAACTCGTAAAGTACGATTGTCGCTCGGCGTTAGAAATAAGTTGGTATCTTTTGCGAACGTAGAATGTATTGAATCTAGCAAAAGAAGCGAAGCTCCGGAAATTGCATGTAAACGATTCGCTAAATATAATTGTCTTTTATTTTTTTATTATTTCGTGTGTGATTCTTATAGCCTATCACTCTCGCCCTCCCCCACCTTTGACGATCCACTCCTACCATCTCGAATTTGGTACGAGTGAAAGTAGAGGAGAATATCGAAAGAGTGGCATGCTCTCTCATACCTGATTTATATTACCCAACTTATTTAGTGAAAAGCTAAGAGATTTGTCGAAAATTCCCCTAGCTTTCGAAATATTGCGCTATTGAGTGAAAAAAGTATTTTTAAGTAAGAAGAGAGCTAAGAGCACGCGACGAAATTGTGCTGTCACTCGCGAGCACTGTTACAAATTTAGCGCTCAACGTGCGCGGCCTCGATCAAAAGATCTAAAAATTATCTTTGAGTTTAGAGAGTGAGAGAGAGTGAAAAAAGTTATATTTTGTGTGTTATATTCTTTGCATGTAGTTGTATTTCCTCCACATATATATTTTTGTGTGTCAATTTCCTTATTTTCCGCAGTATTTATTATTCGCGTCGCGATATTAGAGAATTAGAATTATCGCGAGTGACTTTGAAATTTCAATGCATTGCGTGGATAGTATTCAGTTACGAAAATTCTCATGTATTTGAGGAAGGTTGTGTATGTTGCCTCAACTGTTATCGTTATACGCTGCGTGCGTATTTCTCGTCGCTAGTTGTGTATTGTCATTCGCGCGTGTATTCCTGTTTGCAAAAATATTTTTCAGTCGCTAGGATCTCTTTGTGTCTCGATAGCGAACGTTTGATTGCCTCGTGTGTTATTGTTATGCGACATTGAGAATTAGTATTGAAGTGGTTGTCGGTTCGGTGAAATACAAATCGTTTCAGAGGAAACGATTTCAGAGGTCACGTAGAGAAGAAGGTTTGCTGCAAGTACACGTAGTTTTTATTTTATTGTCCATCTCATTGCGGTTGTCAAGGATCATCGCAATTCTTTCCAGTTGTGATAGTTTTTTTTTTATTAGTGTAATCGAGTTTTGTGAGCGTTGTGATGTCGGAAGGACCGTCGCGATTCTCGTGATATTTCATCTGTCGGCGGAGGGCTTAAGAGAAGCCCTCGAGCAATAAAGACTGGATGTCGAGAGAAAGACACCCGCGTTATACGATCGGTTGCTTCCATACGAACTAAAGCCATCCGAGGATCGCGATTCGAGTGCAGAAAATCTCGCAGCGAGGCGTTTGCATCCTTCGACCCCGATCAAGATAGCCCAACTCCGAATATCGCAAAGAGTAGCGGGTCTCACGCGCGTCAGGATAAAGGGCAAGGGAGTCGAGCTCCTTCGCCCCCGCGTTGGCTGCGTAATGAAGTTAATGCGACCGCGTATCCGCGCGGAAATGGTACAAAAGCTTTCTTGATGCGAATAGATGAGAGTCGTGCTTTATTCCCTGTATCGGATGAGGATCTTCTGAGATTTTTTGTCGTTTTTTCTAACGGGTATCGCCCTGTATTGGTATCGGATTCTTGGCAAAGAATGTCGGACGTGGGACGAATTCGTGGTCGCGTGGCATGCGCGTTTCGCGAATGCGGATTTCCAATTGGCGCTGCGCGGTGAAATCTGGCAGCGTAGGGGAACCATGAGTCGGTCGCCGATTATCTGACCTGCAGGCTCTTTTCGGTTCAGTCCACTCCGTGGAGCCTAGAGGAGCAGCTGAATTACGCGCATTGAAATATGTTATCGCAATTGAAAATGATAATACAGCGTGCATAGTTCCGCGATTTCGAGATCTTGGAGTGGCTGACCACCTAGAGGTGATCCAGGATTCACACGACGCCGCGCTTCGCCAACTCCTGAGAAAGTCTTGTTTCCCGAGCTAGCATATCACTCCCTAAAGAAGAGTTCGCGCGGGTCGGCTGTCATTGCTGTCATCTTTCTGATGTCAGAACCACGGAGGAAAAAACATTGCGACCAGACTGGCGTGGGGAGCACTAGAACTCTCGCAGTGTGATTATGAGGCGTGTATCAAAAAGGCGCGTTAAGCCACGCGCCGAATGCGTTGCCGAAGAGATTCGAAAGTGATACCGAGATCCCGGTGATCGGGATATTTTTGGTCGTTGTAGGGGAGGAGGCGAAGATTTTTCGGAGAATCTCTGAGACCGTAAACGTTTCCGGGAAGCATTGAAGAGTAGTCTGAACATACGGAGGCTTTACAGTCATTACATAGTTGAGTTAGCGAAAATTTGAAGACGTACCGAAAACAAGCTGCCTATTATAATATCGACGAAGACGAGACCGCGGTGGGAGATCTAGCATTAAGGCGACATCATATTTTTTATCGTCCGCGGCACAAAATATTGCTGCCAAACTATTACCGAAGTTTCAGGACCCCTTTAGAGTTAGTTGTATCTCGTCGTCAGTGTACGAGCTCGCTAGTTTAGACTAAAACTTCCCGAAAAAGGGTGCATGTCGGGGAATTTATAACCTTATTGCGCCTCTGAGTCCGTCTTCGGCTGATCTTCCCCCCTCTTCCGTTCGATAGATTAGGTGGTGTTAAGAGCTGTCGAGATGCACAGAAGAAACACTATGGTCAAGGAAATGAAGAGCCCCCGTTGCCGAGACAGAGAAGCCGGAAGATGAGGGAGAAGGGCAATCCTTTATCATTGTGTAGACTATCTAGGAATAGATATCGCTTTGTTAATCATTTAATGTGGAAGAAGGATGAAAGTAGCGAGAGGCAAAAGCGTCGTGGGAGCCACGAGTGAATTTCTTGTGGAGGGAGGGGGAGAGAAATAATTCAATTTCAGATATCTTGCCGACGTTGACATGGTTCTATTCGTTGAACACAATATACGTGGCGGTTAGTCTCATGTGAATGTATGTATGAACAAACATATGTATGCATGTATGTACGTATGTACGCATAAACTTATGTACATATATATATATATATATACACGTATGTAAGTATATACGTATAAACGTATATATGAATGTGCGTGCGTGCGTGCGTGCGTGCGTGCGTGCGTGCGTGCGTGCGTGCGTGCGTACGTGATGACGACAAAGCGATTTATTCGACCTCAATTTGTTTATAATATTTAATAAAAGGAGATCGGATGGAAAGAAAATTACACACAGGTAATTAACTAAGGTAAGAAATGATAATGAAAAAGATTTGTTTCTATTATACATATACGATAACATCGTGCACTGAGGACTTGCTGCTCCGTCATTTATTGTTTATTCAATTTTCGTATCTCGTATATTTTGTGTTAAATCTAATTATTTGTTTTGTTTATGTAATTGAGCAAAAAAAAATTTATAAGAGACAAGCAATAAGTCGAGCCAAATATCAAAATTGTAAGCATTTTCTGCCACATTCTGAAGTCTGCACTTTTTGCAAGATGGACAACAATGCAACAACAACTAGCATTGCAATGCAAATTTCGTCTCTTTCTGTTGACGCCGGAAACACAAATAAAGTGCTCCAAGTACTCGCTTCCCTCGGGTTCATCTCAAGGATCTCAGATTAATATAAACCATAACGTTACTTTAACGCTTGCCAATCTCAGCGTAATCTTGGGAGATCTAACTGCTAAAATCGACATCATTAATGATCGTATTGCTGGCCTTGAATTGAAGGTATGTTCTATTAACAAAGTCAGAATTAAACTTGACTGTCTTGAATCTAGAATGCAACGGCTTGAGAGTGATTTGTCCGGACTTGGTGCACTGCTCGGTCAATCCTGCTGTGGCTATGTTTGATGAACTATTATCTAAACAACATCTTGTTGATAAGAGGATCAGAAATTTAGCTTCTCGCTGTGCCAAGCTCGAGTCCTTACTGTAGTACATGCTCAGTCGGGTGAGACGCTGCATGAGGGATCGTTTGGAGAGCTTTGAGCGTAATCGGAGAGACCTGGAGCTTATCACCTTTAGCCTTCCTAATATGCTGAATGGAAAGATACTTAGATTGTCACTTGTCTTCTTCGCATCTTATCTGGGAACGTTAGTTATGACCGCTGAGATCAATAACATCTTCAAGATCCGCGGCCGCACTCCTTCGTCATGTCCTTATGCGTTTTATAACGGTAGCTAAACGAAACCAATGATTGCATTAGCGTCATCGGGGGAGTTTCATCGCTTCGACTTTTCATAGCTCGTAATCTTCAAACGGACGAATCCCGATTGGACAGTAATTATTGGACACCGCACGATTGGACAGGCATGATTGGACACGCAAGATTGGACACCGCATAGTTGGATACTGTATTATTGGACACCACATTATTGGACATCGCATTATTGGACACCGCAATATTGGACACTGTATTATATTAGGTGTTGGAATTAATTCGTAGCGTTTTTTAATGAAAGAATGTTATTTATTTCACATGAGCATTAAAAAATACATTAATGAAAGTACTTCCCATCACTTGTAAAACGCTACGAATTAATTCCAACACCTAATAGGTCACCACATGATTTTATACTACACGTATACTTTAAAAAATTTGTCATTCGATGTATAAATTATCCACATTTAAGGTAAGGCCCTTCTAATGTGTACGTACACATAACCAAATACGTTGTGGCTCACCGAGAGGCTTATAGCTTTTTTTACCAGGTCAATGATTTCTATCTATACGTAATTCATATGTTTATTTCATACATTGACGCATTTATGAAAATTTTAAAAAGTTTTAGATTCATCATGCATATTTGACAATGTTTACTTAGGCTGCGTCCCCATGGAGAAAGAAACAGTGGAACGGAATATTGACAGAAAAGATATAAGATGAGGCTTCTTCCTCCATGAGGACGCATTTTCTCCGAGGAAAATTTCACTCAAAATATATAGTACACGTAACATATACTATAGTACAATTTTCCTCGAAGACCGTTTTGGAATGTAGTTTAGGTACTATATCCACACCAAATCACTTGATACGCTTGGTATAAACGCTGGCGGATTATTTTGATCTGATACTTCTGAATCACGACTATCAGACCAAGCTGATACGCGTATTAATTTAATTCCGCATCAATTTAATACGCATACATACTAACCGATTAAACGATGTAAAAAGAGTCAATCGACAATGCGATTCATTAATGGCTGATATGTTATGAAGGAGAAAAAGAGAGGGGCTTTGTATATATATAAATTCTCTCTTTCTCTCTTTCACGACGCGACGCGTGACGCACTCAATGGAAACTCAGCCTTAATTCTCTTTTATAATTTAATTTTCTCAATGTACTTTCACTTTATATAGTAAAATATATATAACAGCGTATGCATTTTAATACAAATCAGGCACATACCGATAAAAATATCAAAACAGTAAAAGAAAGCAATACCCCTATATGTGTATAAAATGACACATAAGTCTGCGTCCCCATGAGAAAGAAGCCTCATCCTATACCTTTTCTGTCAATATTCCGCTGTTTCTTTTTCCATGGGGACGCAGCTAAGTAAACGTTGTTAAATATGCGTAATAAATCTAAAACTTTTTAAAATCTTCATAAATGTGTCAATGTATGAAATAAACATATGAATTACGTATAGATAGAAATCATCGACCTGGTAAAAAAAGCTATAAGCCGCTCGGTGAGCTATAACGCTGTTTGAGATCGGTAATTCAAAAAAAAGGTAAGAACTCCTTCGATCGACCGACAGTAATTGTTATTGAACGCACGCACCAGGCGAGCTCGTAATTTCATCTCGAGCCTGACATTAAGCCTCGTCAAAGTCAGGGATTCGTCGTTCTCTAGTCTTTTCAAAACAATTCGGTACACGCAAACAGGCACCGGCAACGGACAATCGAAAGTTCTAGAACAATTCAATTCGCGCACGCGAGCGCCGCGCTCCGACGAATACGTCACGCGCTGTCACCAATCCCGCGTACGGATTTTCTGTCGCGCATGACTGTTACGTTAAACGTCGTTAGAAAAGAATCCAAAGCGCCAATCAATTTTGTACAACCAATGCCACGTGATAATTACGATTGTGGCAAAAGTTTATTGGATTTCTCCCAAGAAGAAAGCCCAGACCGAAAGCAATAAATGTTTCGATCTCGCCGTTCCTCCGGGGCAGATTGCTTAGATAGTTTACACCGCTTAGACCGTTTACACCGCTTAGAGTTCTTAGACTTCTTAGAGTTCTTACTTCTAAAAGTTCTTAGAGTTCTTAGAGTCATAGTCTCGCTACTATATCGCTTCGTGAAACCGCCGTGCTAACCGCTTAGTGAAAACCGCTAAAACGAATCTTTTCGAGAAGTGCCGAGAGAATCGCCGAGATTTTCCATCACCGCGATTCCAACTACAATTTGGAAAAGGTGACCGCATTTGATATTCTGTTAATCTAATATTTAATTAATTATATTTTCTGACTTTGTAACTGAGCATATTAAAGAAAATTCTTTTTGTTAAATTACAAAGAAACGGAGTTCTCTTTACTGTCGTGTGTCATATTAACCGTGTGCCGTTCTCTCACTCGAATCTTTCCGCGCGGTGCATTCTCACACATTTTCTGGTCCTTCGAGCCGGATTTGAACCAGCGAGAAATATTGTTAGACAAACGCCGCATCACTTTAAAAATTTCACGTCAGCGCTCTCACTCTGATTCGCTCTCGCACAAACGCATTTTATTATGTATACGTATGTACGTACACATTAGAAGGGCCTTATCTTAAATGTGGATAATTTATTCATCGAATGACAAATTTTTTAAAGACGTATGGTATAAAATGATGTGATGTCCAATAATGCAGTGTCCAATAATGCGGTGTCCAATTTTGCGTGTCTAATCGTACGTGTCCAATCGTGCGGTGTCCAATAATTACGTGTCTAAAAGAAGATCACCCCATGTTCGAGTTTAAATACATACCGATCGAATTTCGGAATACTGCACAAATATTCCAGAGGTTCATCAATGGAGTATTGTGAGACCTGGACTATTGTTATGCATACATAGATGACATATTAATAACGTCAAATATGCCGAAGGAACATAAAATATAAACGATACCTGCATGAAATGATTGCACGACTGGACAAACACGGAATACGTATTAACCCAACCAAGTGTATTCTGGGGGAAGAACAAATAAAGTTTTTAGGATACGTAGTTTTAGCCAAAGGCACCTCAACAAAAAGTGAAAGCGATAAAAAACTTTCCAAAGCCAACCATGATCAAACAACTACGGCAATTCCTGGGAATGATAACTTTTATAGAAGGTTCATACCAGGAGCAATACAAACCTAGGCTATCTTGAATGACGCACTCAAAAGCGAGAAGAAAAAAGGAAAAACTCCAGTCGAATGGATACCCGAGTGCGAGGACGCCTTCATCAAAATTAAGAAGAGCCTAGCTCAAACCACGGCCCACCCGGACGTAGCGGCAGAATTGCGGCTAGTAACAGATGCGTCAGATATGATCATTGGAGCGATACTAAGCAACAGACCAAACAAGACTGGGAACCATTAGCATTTCTGAGCAAAAAATTAAGCGGCGCGCAGATAAAATACACCCCGTACGAAAGCTCTTGGCAATATATGTAGCAGTGAGACACTTCCGGTACAGCACCACCAGGAATTTATCAGCCAATTCACAACCGACATACGGCACATAGCAGGCAATGACAATGTCGTAGCAGACGCCTTATTCCGATTTGAAGGTGTCCAAAAAGGAACAGACTTCGAAGAACTAGGCGAAAAGAGGACGCCGAACTAAGAACCATACTAGAAGGCGTACAAGGAAATCATTCAGAGAAAATACCCATCCCATGCTCAGAGGTAGCCATATACTGCGACACCAGCACACCAATAGCAAGACCTTACCTCACGCGAGCATTCCGATGACAAGCACACCAATCACTACACGGTCTAGCTCATCCGGGGGTCAAAGCAACAGCAAATCTAGTGGCAAGCTTGTCTGGCCAAATATAGACAAGGACTGCAGACAATGGACACGGGCATGCACACAAAAAATAAAGATAACAAGATACATTACAACGCCAATTAGAAACATAGTAGGACCAATAAGATGGTTCGACACATACAGACCTGATTGGATCAAAGCAAAAAACTTTTGGTACTGTCTAATAATAATCGATCGTTTCACACGCTGGCCAGAAGCAATACCAGTAGCAGATATAACAGCGGAGATAATAGCAAAATATCTTTTCTGAGACTGGGTAACAAAATTCGAAGTCCCGCAAAGATAACTACGGACCTACGACAATTCGAAGCAGATCTTCTTAAACAGCTAATCGGATACACACACTAAAGAACAACAGCATACCATCCCCAGTCAAACGAAATGAGTTCTACCATTTTGAATGCTTTCACCGACAACTGAAAGATGCTATAAGAAGCTACTAATCCGAGAGATGGACAGAGGTTCTCTCAGTAATATTAATGAGGATCCGAGCCACAACGAGAGAAGACCTACAGCCAACATCAGCAGAGTTAGTCCTAGGAGAGCCGATAAAACTACTAGGACAGTTCCTGACAGACATACCAACTAAGAAACAAAAGGAACACGAATACCTGGAGACGTTAAGATACGCTATGGAGCAATTACGCCCAAGGATCCGGAGACATGAACAAAAGCCGACGTTCGTCTGTAAGGACTTAGAGAACACTCCCAAGGTGTTCCTAAAAACACGACTCGCTAACAGGGACGCTGTAGGCACCGTACGACGAGCCGTACGAGGATCTCCAGAGAGACAAAACATACAAACTAAAAATCAGAGGGAAGCCAATCCGCGTCTCAATAGACCATCTCAAAACCAGCATACACGCTAGAAGACATCACAGACGGAGACGAGAAGGCTCCAGCATCGGGCACGACTAAGAGTGAAAGACAAACAAACCTTGAGTGAGATTCACTCAAACATAAGTGACTCTACTAGGGGGCCCTGTGGCGGCTATAAGCGCCAACACAACTGAACTCGACATATACACAACGGGCGCGAGCGCGCAACGAGGAACTTTCTCGCAAGCACTCGCGAGACGCGAACCGCGAGTACTGCGACACAGGCCCCAAAGGGCTGGCGCGACAAACATGGACCCATACGAAAGAAAAATCTAGCGGGCCATATAAGGCTCGCGGAACCGAGAAGCGACACCACATCCGGCTCACGGCGCATTCGAGAGGAAGCTACATGAACCTTAATCACACCAAGCTCCGGCAACTGAGCAGACCAGCCAAGGTGCACACCAGTAAAGCAAGCGGAAAGGAGCAGCAGCAGCTTAGTAGCAATGACGACTCCAAAGGCAGCCGCAGCAGAGGAGGCGCCGCAAGGACCAACAGCAGCGGAACCGCCAAGGGCAACACCACCCAGCTCGATCAGCAATCGCCAACGCGAACCGTCACCGTGAGATCACGCTTACAAGCACCAGTGGACTCTCCATCCGCTGGACATCTGACCGAGATGCTTGCTGCGGACACACCCCCTGGAAGCCCACATCAGCGTGTGGGACAGCCAATCACAGCGAAAGACCTCATCGTTAATAGAGGTACCGCCAGAGGTGTCCCCGCCTGCCGACAATACCGCAGAAGATGACGCAAACCTGCGAGGTGGATTAGAGGACGCCACCGCTGAAGGCGGGAGTAGTCGCACACCCTACCAGGAACACCGTCGGTGCTGCGCAAACACGTCTCTCTCATCCTGCCGGTGAACAAGAACAACAACAAAATAGTATCACCGCTGAAGTGGACGCATAACACACACTTCGTTAGCTTCACCGCGAACGCGCTCGTTATCGAAAACCAAACAGCCTTGTCAGGGCCACACACACATACATATATATATATATATATATATATAGGGAGTACAAATTAGTTCGGTCCGTTTTCCAAAAGATGACTCTGGCTATTGTGAATGGCTGTTCATAGTGACAGCTGATTTTGGTGTTTTCAGAGAGATTAGACATCTGCTAATAATATTCAGTTTATATCGCTTTGAGTTTCATATCAAAACCTTGATTTTTATTGTGTTTGAAATGTCGAATTTTGTGTTAACCAAACAGCATTTGCGGGAGGTTCTAATTTTCTGCTTTAATTGGAAGAAAAGTGCAGCTGAAGCCCATCGAATGCTTGTCGAAATTTATGATGACACTGCTCCAACTGATAAATCATGTAGGGAATGGTTTCGACGTTACAAGGATGGAGATTTCAGCGTTGAAGACAAGCCTCGCTCTGGACAGCCAAAAAAATTCGAAGACAAAGAATTAGAGGCATTACTCGAAGAAGATCAGAGTCAAACACAAGAGGAGCTTGCAGAATCATTGAGAGACGTTGAAATCGAGAGACGTTGAAAGGCGATTTTTCACTTGCAAACAGCTGATTCAAAGACAACAAAGAAAAGGTTTTTTGCACCGGATTGTGACTGGAGATGAGAAGTGGATATTCTACGATAGTCTCATGTCGCAAAAGTCGTAAAAAAATGTTTGGAAACGCTCAAATGGGATGTTTTACCGCACCCGCCGTATTCTCCTCGGACATTGCTCCTTCTAATTACTGGTTGTTCCGAAGGATGCAGCACGATTTGACAAGTCACCGATTCACTTCTCCAAAATTGGATCGCCTCCAAAGACGAGTCAGTTTTTTCGAGATGGAATTCGAAAATTGCCTGAGAGATGGGAAAAAGTAGTAGCCAGCGATGGACAATAATCTTTAATTAATCTGTTCATTCATTTTGTTTTGAAATAAATGCATTTTTGAACACAAAAAAACGGACCGAACTAATCTGTACTCCCAATATATATATATATATATATATATATATACCATATCACCTTTGGCAAGACTCTGTACATATCTGTAAATACACCTTGTATATACACTTTGCGCTATCTCTTTTTTCTCACCTCTTCCTCAGTTGTTTTCCTGGCGCATGACAAGAAGTAGAGGCCGACGGCGATGGCCAACTGCGAGACACGTAACAATAGTTAAAACCTATATACATACTAACAACTTTATTCATTATTGATAGATTCTTAACTATAGGGATAGGGGAAAGAAATTAAAATGCATTTTAAAAAATCTCATATTTTATTTTTTAAACTTAATATATTTTTTTCTGGCGTTGTGACCACTAGCTGTATATTTTAAATACACAGTGCGACAAATATGTTCCCGGACGGGGCCTGAAAATCATAATTGAAACAACATATGCATATTTTTTGGTTTTATTATTCAAAATATTCTCCTCTGGCTTCAATACACTTGTTACAGCGATTCAATAGTGATTCAAATGCATGTTCTAGCTCAATTTGCGGAATTGCCTCTAGTACCTGTGTAGAAGCTGATTGGATGGTCGGAATGTCATCAAAAAAGCGTCCTTTCAATTTCAATTTCAATTTTGGGAATAATGAGAAGTCGCAGGAGACTAAATCAGGTGAATACGGTGGATGATTTAACACAGAGACACGATTTCGAGCCAAAGATTGACGGACAATGAAGGGTGACTCGGTGCATTATCATGCAACAAAGACCAATTTTCTGGATCACGATATTCGGGGCGAATACGATGAATTCTGCCCATCAATCGCTTTAAAACTTCGAGATAATATGCACCAGTAATTGTTTGGCCAGTTGGAACAAATTTTGTGGATAATATCTTTGCTATCAAAGAATGCGATGAGCATTGTCTTGATTTTTGATGGACTTTTCGTACTTTTTTTGCTTATGATGAATTTTTTGACTTCCATTCCGCACTTTGACGCTTAGTTTCTGGATCATATTGAAAGCACCATGTTTCATCACCCGTAACAATTGATTTTAGGAAGTTTGGATTATTTTCTACGGCTGTAACGATGTCTCTGGAATAATTGATTCTCGCTTATATTTGATCGCTTCTTAATGTGTGTGGAACAAACTTCGCACAAACCTTTGTTTTACCCAAATCTTCATGTAATATGGTTCGAATCGTTTCTCTACTGATATTTAAAGCCTCCTCCATCATTTTTAGTGATGCATTGCGATCATTTGCAACAAAATCACGTACTTTTTTGATCATTTCGGGTGTTCGAACCAAAATTGGCCGTCCTGATTTTTTGTCATCTTCAAGGGTCTCTCTGCCTTCCAAAAAACGCTTATGCCACTCAAAAACAACTGTACGACATAGACATTGACTGCCGTAAACTTGTTGCATCGATCGGAATGTTTCTGATGCACTTTTACCAAGTTTTACGTTAAATTTAATCACTGCTCTTTGTTCCATATTAAAATTTCTACCTCGACCAAAATCTTGTTTAACATGAACTGTCATATCTTCGTTGTATGTCAACTAAAATGAATGAAACTTTGACAGATGATAGCAAAATGTTCAACCTTTAAAATGCATGTTTGAACGCACAGATGTCGCCACTGGTTGCTGAGATGTGGTTCGTGTCCGGGACCATATTTGTCGCACTGTGTACATTCTGTAATGCACAATTCTTAATATGTTTTCCACATGGTACAGTATTAGTAACATCTAGATTATGTAAAGAATCTATATCTTCGTAATCAGCATCCAGAGTCTCAATTGTCAAGTCGTCACTATCGAGTATACCAGCCACCCATTCGCGTTTTTCACATCCTTTAACATATACAAAAGCCTTATTGTCATCATTCTCTTCTGCACCAATTATTGTAACCAGCCATTGTAATCAGGCGTTTCATTATGCTGTACGAGATCATCCCGTCTTCCTATTGCAATCCATGGTGATAAACACTCAGCCAGGAAGCACAATACTTTCCTGACTTTGTCAACAAGTTCCATGGCATGGGACATGTAAAAATATAATGAAAGAGAGAGATCTAATCAGAATGTTGTTTATAAGATCTCCTGTGATGATTGCGAGGCGAGTTATGTTGGTCAGACAAAAAGAAAATTGAGTACGAGATTACACGAACATATCTCTGACATTAGGAAGAATATGAGTTCTCCTACTGTCACAACTGATCATCGAATTAATTTTGATAATTTTAAATGAAACGATGTGAAAATTTTAGACTGTGAATCTTCTTATAATAAGAGATTGATCTGAAATGATTCATATTAAAAGAAACAGGGTCTTAATAAACAAAATGATACCGAATCTTTACATGAAACTTATTCACAGATCATTCAAGCTCTTTCTCCTTCTTAATTGCATTCTTTTCCTATCCATTTCTTCTCTTCCCACTTTCTCTTCTCTTTACTTTATTTTCTCCTTTTTATGTTCCTCTTCCTTTTTAGTTTACCATTTCAACCTTCTTGTCTTTATATATGTACTTTACTTTAGCTTTCTAGAGAAATGATTACTTTCAATTCTCATCGCATTGTCTAATAGATAACATACCATTTTGACACACATAATAAGGTATTTATTTTCAACTTATCTGTACTAAACTCAATATATATATATATATATTAGGTGTTGGAATTAATTCGTAGCGTTTTTTAATGAAAGAATGTTATTTATTTCACATGAGCATTAAAAAATACATTAATGAAAGTACTTCCCATCACTTGTAAAACGCTACGAATTAATTCCAACACCTAATATATATATATATATATATAATGAATGACGGCACTTTACACTTTCTCTATCGACATTAATAACTCTAATATACATGTATTATAATATTAAAAATAATTTTTGTCTCTTTCTTTTAATTTTAATTTTATTACTTGCGACTTGTTTTGTACCTTTCTTTTTATTATTTACGACTCGATTTGTATTTTTCTTATTATTTTTATTTTTTATTCCTGTCGTAATTTATTATTACATTTTGTACTTGCTAACAGAAACATATTCGTCCTTATTCTACATACACAATTCGGAGGAACACATTGTTGTCAACTACAACTTTTGTATAATTTTCATTTTATTTTGGAGCGAGATTTATAGTTGATATTGCGTCCGAAAGCGAATTTTTAATTAATTTTTATATATTTTATCCATGTAACATTTCCATTGTTATTTTTGAGTCACATTGAAAATGATTCAACAGGGATCCAAACGTGTTTACTTGCTGACAGTCAAATTAAATTTTATTAAATTTTTAAATTCATGATATGTTTTATTTTATTTTTTAACGATTTAATACAAATTTGTTAATTTATGATGATTGTTTTACGCTCATAGCTCTTTGTCTTTTTATTTATTTATAATGAAAGAGAATAGCTCCTTTTCTCAACATCACCATTTCCTTCACGACAAATTTCTTTCCAACGATAGATCCTTGCAGATCCATAAACGTTGGTATAGTCATGGTGAATGACTTTTTGAGACAGTGCTTGATCACAAAAGATCTTGTGGTCAAGCACTGTCTCAAAAAGTCGTTCACCATGGATCTTGGATTTTATCTCATATATTAAAAAGAGGGGAAAGGCATTTTTTGGTGATAATAATTTACGTAATCTTGCGTACTACATTTGACATTGCTGTATTCGACATTGCTATTACAATCACGCAGTCGTGTATGATAAGACAATAGGCAGTTGTATTCGCAGGTACATTCTCTTTGAATTCAAATTCTAATCATACATCCATGATGTCACTCTTGACGGACTCGTTTTGTCGCGAACAAGTTACTAGAGTAAAACAGAATTTTCAAAAAGGAATTTAACTGGAATGATGGTTCATTTCTTTCATGAGAGATTTGATAGTAAAACGTACACAAACGTAAACACATATCATACAAAATAGCGGCTCTGCGTTTGTCAAAGCCTAAATTTAGATCATCGTACGAATCAAATTCAGAATTTAGATAAAATTTCACATTGGTTAATTTACAAGTATCGAAGTAAGTTTTACGTGCTGTCATGATATTTTTCTTATCAGTAGAATCTGTAGACCAAAGATAACGTATCATGATTTTTCCAACTGAGTCACAGTCTTGATGGCCCAAGAATGCTTCGTTGCTTGGCAATATACTCATACAAATCCAACGAACGGAAACTCATACTCAGATATCATCCGCTCTCTAAAGCGCGCACCATGAATAATTTATTAACTTCGTTCAATGCAACGTGAGGCATTCGCCACTATACTTTGAATAATTCAAGCGTCGGCTCTGTCGCTGGATCTCCCACTATGTAATTGTTACCGTCGCGCGCTCGTATCAAAATTAATTCGTGACAAGTGAATTAATTGCACGTTTACAATTCTCGCAAAAGCCCAACAATATGTTGAGCGGTACACAAAAAATTAAAATATCCATTGTCTGCCATTAGGCTTTTCGCGGTATCATTAAAGTCGATAAATCCAGCATTGTACAAACTATATGCGATTTCATTAAAAAATATTGCAAACTCTTCATAAGACTAATTATTCCAACGTTTCTGCTACGATCAATCTCCATTTTTGAGTTCATTGAATTTCATCGAACATGAACGCCACACAATTACATCCAGATTTGGTTGCTTTTGTCCATTTTTTTCCTTTGAAGTCAATTTATCTTCGACATAGAGAATGCTTTCACATGGTACCGTGTAAATCCTACTGTTGGGTCCTTATCTCGTCGCTATATCCAAACGTCGTGTTGACGTACGGATTGTATGTGTGAAACTCGAACTTGACAACGCGATTGTCAAAGATTGGTTCGCCTCCAATATTCAAGACCTGAATATATCAACCATCTCAGATATTTACAAAGCTTACAACAAAGCCCAATGATTGTAAAATTTAACATTCGACACAATGAGTTTCTTTTTGCTCGAATATTTTTTATCACTGTCGTCCTTCTGGCAAAAATTATGTCCCCTGTCTGTTTCGCCTGCTCGTTCAGAACAAGCATCTCGCGTTATCATTGCCGTATTTCTTTATCACTGTCGCCTCTGTACGATGCAATCTAACGATGATTTCTTCTCCGAGAGAAAATCGAGCAATCATCCGTCTTGATTCACAACGCGAATCGTCAGATGCTTCATACGATGATCGGAAGGTAAATGATCTGTGTTGGTCTTTCTGATATCTTATATCCTGATGACAAGCTCGATGAAAATTCATATCGTGGAACGAACTTATCGTTGCTGTATGCGCTCGTGGTCACGTTGCACTCAATGCGAATGATATTTCACGTTGATGATATTTATCGATATGTCTGATTCATGCCACTGTTGCGGCTCGAGCACAGGTGATTCGATGAAAATCCCAACAGTGATCCAATATTGTGAGGTTTGTTAAAATTGAATAGCTAAGCGCCATTGATTTCACTCTTCATTGTATTGTTATTGGCACGAATAGTCAATACTATTCATCTTCTTTGCGAAGCGTTTTCTCTCTCGCGACATCATTATGATAAAATTGTAGAATTATACGTTTTAAATACTTGTTTATGTCACGTATTTCGTATGATTTTTCAAGAATGACAATTCGAGAATGATAATACTGCTCTCGTTTCGATACACTCCCCCTGTTGGTAAGGTAGTATGCATAAAAATACCTTTAAAATATGGAATACGCATACGTTTTGCCAGTTGTTGCAGTTGTGAACTGTTTAACGTTCTTTTTTTTAATCTTTTTTATTTTTTTCGTTGTGACTCCTCGTCCACGCTTGTATGGAGGCAAACTCTATGACCTTCCATGACACGGTTATGACGTTTCAATTGTCCCAACTGACGTTGTGCGGCTTTATTATCGTTTATAGTTTTTGCGACTCCTACCGCGCCGCTGACCAACGAGCCGAAAACTCCCAACAGCGGTAAAATAGGTAAGATATCACTGCGTTTTGCCACAGGTAACATTCGTTTTTTCGTCGGTTTTTTCTTCTTCGCTTTCATATCCATACCAATTTTTGTTTTGATTTCCATAGCCGCTCAAACAGCTGTGGCATCAGCTCTCTCTCTCTCTCTCTCTCTCTCCAAGAGTCGAATCTTTCGCGGTAATCCGAATATTTCCGCACCTCCTCAGCAAGTATTTTGTCAGCTACGTGTCGTTTCGAGAGATCTTTGCGAATAAGCTATGTCGTGTTCGCGACACGCCGTGTTCAACGGATTAATGCCTCGATCGCCTCTAGCCAATTCTTTTTCTAAATGCGTACCTGGACCATAAAATTGATATCCGGGGATATGCAATTCGATCGGAAGTGCGTTTATTGCGTGATTTAAAAAGCCGCAACCTTTTATTCTTATTGTTGTTGTTGATATTTGCTACAATTTCTTATAAACGACGCTGGACCATCAATATGCGATCGATGGCAGGGCAAATTATAATGCTTCAAGCATCAACGTTGCTAAACCTGAATCAGTCTTTATATGCTCGGGTAATCTGTCCCACAGTTGATCTATGTAATTCTTAAATTCTTGTAGCAAAATAATTTTCGGTACATATTCCAACTCTTTGGCGGTTAAACTATGTACATCATAGTTGTCCGACACTATAAGAAGTATTTTGAATACTCAGCGATTTTGTTTTGCGCGTTACTATAAATATAACCACTCTCGATGTCGTTTTTTTTTTCAATATTATCAGTGTCGTCAAGGGAGAAGATATGAAGTTCGTGCGACAATCAAAATGACGATCAAAATGACTAATGTCAACAATAAAGTACAGACTGAAAAAGAAATACACAAGCATGGAACCATGTTGCCGATTTCTATACGCGGAATCATCTGCGGTCCATCGAATTGTGGCAAAACAAACGTGTTGATAAGTTTGCTGGAAAGTCCACATGGTATACGTTTCGAGATCGTGTATTGAAGTCGTTGCCACAGCCAAAATACCGATTCTTGGAGAATTGATTAGCATTGAAGAAATTAGTTATTTTACATTCTCCAATAATAAACGATGTATTATCACCGAACAAAGCGCTTCCAAATTCATTTTTGTCTTTGATGACGTGCGTCAAGTAAGACGCGATGAGAGAGTACTTTGCGATGGATTGACACGCGGACGTCTAAAAAACAATGTACAAAAGAATCGAACATTACATCGAATTCCAATGATGCGTCGCTTGTACTACGAATTATCGTACAAACGTTCGCATGTTTTTTCAGTCAAAGACGCTTATGAAGACGTTTATGAAACGCCCAACTGCTTAAAACGTTAGTTAAATAATAACGATAAATTCGGATGGAAATCAATGTTTCTTTCTTACAGGTGAATATCCTTTCGGATCTCTGTAACAAGTCTAACGCGGCGGTTTTCTTAGGCAGTTAACTAAGAGTGCGATTCATCGCTCGATTCGGCCTTTTATCGATTTGATCGAACAGAGGCTCTTTTCGTCAATCGCCTATGAGATTCCCCAAAATTATGAATCTTTGAGGTGATCTCATGATTCGGGCCGTGATTGGCAATTTTTAACGAAGATACCCAAATGACATGCGCGACCACACGCTAGAAAATCTCGCACACGCTAGAATACTGAATAAAACTATCGCCAAATATCCCCTTATGAGAGTCGAAGTTAAAACATTCATGATACATGCCGATGTTCCATATACAGGGTGGGCCATCTATTGGTACGTTTTTGAATTTCGTCGTATGGCAACACCGAACGAGCTACAGACCCGAAATTTTGACAGTTTATTAGTCATACCGTCCGCGGCACGAAACAACATGTTTTCTCTTGAAGAGCGTTTTGAAATTTTAAAAACTTATTTTCAAAGTCAGTGCTGTGTCGCCGAAACTGTACGAATTTTGAAAAGAAATATGGGTCGTGATAGAGCACCCACCGAAGGAGATATACGCAAATTGGTGAGGAAAGTTCGTGAGAAAGGGATGTTAGTGGATGACAGAAGTGGTCCCAGAGCTCGGACAGTGCGCACACCCGAGAATATTGAGGCTGTGGCCCAAAGTGTGAGACAGAATCCGACGACTTCAACTCGACGCCGATCGCAGCAACTGAGCATTAGTCGCACCAGCCTGAGGAGAATACTGCACAAAGACCTCGGATTATTCGCCTACAAGATCCAGATGACTCAGGAGTTGAAAGCAAATGACCATCCGCTTCGATATCAGTTTGCTGTGTGGGCTATAGACCAGCTCAATAATGACGTCGATTTTGGTCGAAAAATCATCTTTTCGGACGAAGCTCATTTCCATCTCGGCGGATATGTGAACAAGCAAAATTGCCGGATTTGGGGCTCGGAACAGCCACACACAATCGTAGAGAGACCAATGCATCCTCCAAGAGTCACAGTTTGGTGTGGATTTTGGAGTGGTGGCATAATTGGCCCATTTTTCTTCGAAAATGATGCTGGAAACGCCGTTACCGTCAATGGCGAACGCTACAGAGCCATGTTGACCAACTTTTTATGGCCTCAAATCGACACTATGAATGTGGACGACCTTTGGTTTCAACAAGATGGCGCCACATGCCATACAAGCCGACTTACCATCGACCTTCTGCGCACCAAGTTCAACAACCGCATAATCAGCCGTTCAGGAGATGTCAATTGGCCTGCGCGTAGCTGCGATTTGACACCGCTGGACTTTTTCCTGTGGGGTGCCGTTAAAGACCGATGTTATGCGGATAATCCAGAGACAATTCCAGCTTTGAAAAACAATATTACGACTGTTTTGAGTGAAATTGGCGCCGAGGTAGTCCAAAATGTCATTAATAATTGGGGTGACCGAATGGCATACTGTAAGGCCAGTAGAGGGAGCCACATGAACGAAATCGTTTTTCATTCTTGACGCGGATACTTTTAGCTTCACAACAAAACAAAATTAATAAAAAATATCAATGTATGCTCATTTGATCGCATTTTTAAAAACGTACCAATAGATGGCCCACCCTGTATGAGATCGTGCACGACAAAAAGTATAAGTGTTTAGCGAATGGCTCTTACAATCATACATATACACACATCTTTATGTATTATTTTACAATTATCAATATTTTGAAGGAGCGAGGGCCCACGGCACGGTTTCAAAAGGAAAACTCTGTTAGGGATACATTCGGCGTTTTTGATCGCGAATCGAAATCTTACTTTGCTTTTTCGGCGCTCGATTTGCCGTCGCAGTCGTCAGTTTCGCGGCTGTCTGTGATCTATGGATCAACACTCGGGAAACACAACTAGAACGAAAACGAGAAATCAGGAATCGACGGGAATCAATGAAAATTGTTATTCAAATTTTGTCTCCGCTCTCTTCTCAGTCGTAGAAAAACCTAAGAATCAAACGCGATACAAGACGATAGTCTTAAATGTTACTGCGTGTTCGCGACCCGAGTGACTCAAGGAATATTCCTTCAGGCGATGTCACGACTTGACCTAAGATAACAATCTCGAGGCGTTGTCAGGAATCGGATTAACTGGCCCAGGATGATAGTCCCAAGGCGTTGCCAATTGTAAGAGATTACGAACATTTACGCGAATATATCTACAATTCACGAACATTGAAGTGATTGTGACGGTGTTATCCGAATTACACAATACTTAGTTATTGTGAACATTAAATCATTCCATACTCCTATAAATGACAATATAATTATCCATCAATAATTACATAACCATTTGAAACATGGTGCCTCCTGTGAGGTTCATGGAATCCCACATTCAAAGAACGTGAACGGATAACTCAGGAGCCAAACACGCTGCGCCATCCAGAGATCTGAAATTCCAAGACGGTATCATTTCGAGCATCAGTGAGCAGTGTTATTGTACGAGTGTAAGTCATTCGATTTTTACTTGCCAATCGCATAACAATAGCTGACAGGGTTAAACTTGTTATCTAGAAACGGACGTCATTAAAATCACAAATTACGAATTTAGCCAATCTCTTCGACAAAGGTAAAATAGATAATAACAACTTAAAATTATGAATTTCTCGCGTAACAGAGCTATATCACGCGTTCGAGGAAATCAACGACGAACTCGCGGTGTTAGATTCTAATGACATACATCAGACCGAATTTCTAAACGTCCAAGAACGATTTTACGCGCTTGCGAGCAATGTCGAGAGCAAATTGAACGCGACAAATACATCAAATAAGGATAACGTCATGTTAAACGACAATGTCTAAACGCGAAATTGCAAGCATTGCAACAATCGTCAGAAAAAAACGCATTAAATTACCCGAAGCGCCTTTACCGATGGCAAATTCGAAAATTGGTTAACGTTTAAAAACACGTTCTCTTCTTCATAATTGGCTCATAAACGGATTTAACAGACATCGACAAACTACATTATCTAAAATCCGCATTAACAGGTGAGGCCAATAATAAAATAAAAATATTCTCGATCGACGAGATAAATGCGAAGGCTTGAAAGTTATTAGAACGCTCATTCGAAGTGAAACGAATTCTGGTCACGCGACATCTTTCGGCTGTTGTAAATTTGCCCGCGTTAGATAAAGAAAGTATGGACGGTTTGACGGCTCACTAACGGCTCGCTGACGACGTCCAACAATATATCGCGTCGTTAAATACGTCACAGTCTGTCAAGAAATATTAATATACTTTATAGAAAGCAAATTATCGAAAATCACATTAAACAAGTGGGAGGCAACACTTGAGAGAGATACTTCTCCTAACTCGAACACTTGTTTACGTGTTGTCTACGTGTACGAATTTTTATACAAAACAGCGGTATGCGCGTCGAGACCGAAATTAGTACAACCGAATAAGAGCAAGTACGAAGTCCCGGTCAAGAAAAAGAGACTCGACGTTCCGAATCGAACCGTTGTAGCAAAAACATCGCACAATTGTATTGCATGTAAAGGTAAACCACATCCATTCTACGTATAGCACGTTCAAACAACTATCCGTAACAGAGCGCGAGATGATGCAAAAGGCGAAATTATGTTATACTGCTTGCGCTCTCATCATTTATACGGGACACCGTATAAATTTTTGAATTGTACGAAATGTCAAAAACGTCACAATACCCTTTTACATGACGACAATCAAGTGAACAAATCGACTTCTTCTAATTCCACGACTACTCAATCTAAATGACTATTAAAATCCCTCGATCACAACGCAACGAATCCCGTAACCATGCCATGCGCAGCTTTTAACGAATGCATTAATATACCAGGTGTATGCATAAGTTTTTTCCGGTTTAACTAAGAGATGGCACCAGCGAAAAGTACACAGCGTATTAATTTGACACATACGCCATTTTGTTCGTCTGATATTTAACTACAAACACACACAAGTTGAGTCCGCCAAAAACTAGCGTCTTTGTTTTATCGTTCAGTGATCATGTCGAGTTTTGTGCCTGAAAAAGAAAATTTGCACGCATTGCTTTTTTTATTTAATCAAAAAAAAAAGTCTGTTGAAAGTCATCGTTTACTGATAGAAACATATGGTGAACACGCTCCATCGATTAGAACATGTGAGACATGGTTTCGACAATTTAAAAATGATGATTTCAACGTGAAAGACAGTGAGCGCTCTAGACCACAAAAATGCGAAGACGAGCAATTGCAGGAGTTATTGGATGAAGACCCAACTCAAACTCAACGGCAATTAGCAGAAGTATTGCATGTATCACAAGAAACAATCAGCAGACGTTTACGAGCAATGGGAAAGATCAATAAACTCGGTAAATGGGTCCCACACAATTTGAATGAACGTCAAATGGAAAATCGCAAAGTTACTTGTGAAATGCTGCTTCAACGCTATGAAAGGAAATCATTTTTGCATCGAATTGTGACGGGTGACGAAAAATGGATTTATTTTGAAAACCCGAAGCGGAAAAAATCGTGGCTTTCACCTGGCGAAGCCGGTCCATCAACACCAAGGCCAAATCGCTTCGGCAAGAAGACCATGCTTTGTGTCTGGTGGGACCAGAGCGGTATTGTGTATTATGAACTCTTGAAGCCCGCCGAAACCGTTAATACACAACGCTATCGCCAACAAATGATTAATTTAAACCACGCATTAATCGAAAGACGACCGGAATGGGCCAAAAGACATGGCAAAGTGATTTTGTTAGACGACAATGCGCCGTCTCACACAGCAAAACCAGTGAAAGACACCTTGAAATTGCTTGGATGGGACATCCTTCCGCACCCGCCGTACTCCCCAGACCTGCCATCTGACTATGACCTCTTCGCATCAATGGGGCACGCGCTCGTAGAGCAGCACTTCAGCAATTTCGAGGAAGTTGGAAAATGACTCGATGAATGGTTTGCCGCAAAAGACAAGCAGTTTTTCTGGCATGGTATTCATAAATTACCTGAAAGATGGGCGAAATGTGTAGAAGCCGATGGCCAATATTTTGAATAAAAAAAAATTAATTTCCCTTGAAAATTACGTGTTTTTTTTTCCAAAAAATCGGAAAAAACTTATGCATACACCTGTATATATATATATATATTAGGGGTACAAATAAGTTCGTGCGGTTTTTTCTCGAAATTTGGGGCTTTATTGTGAAAAATCGGTTACAATGTAATCATTCAAAGTATTGTCCATCGCTGGCCACTACTTTCTCCCATCTTTCGGGCAATTTGCGGATACCATCTCGGAAAAACGATGTGGGTTTTGATGCGATCCATGAATCGACCCATTTTTTGGTTTCCTCGTAAGAACGGAAATGCTGCTCAGCCAGGCCATGTGTCATCGAGCGGAAGAGGTGGTAGTCGGAAGGGGCAAGGTCTGGACTATACGGCGGGTGGGGTAGGACTTCCCATTTCAACGTTTCCAAGTACTTTTTCACGGCTTGTGCGGCATGAGGTCGAGCGTTGTCGTGCTGCAAAATTATTTTGTCGTGCCTCTGCTCGTATTGTGGCCATTTTTCCTTCAATTCTCGGCTTAAACGCATCAATTGCAGTCGGTAGCGATCGCCAGTGACGGTTTCGTTTGGCTGGAGCAGCTCATAATACACCACACCGACCTGATCCCACCAAATACAGAGCATAAGCTTGGAACCGTGAATATTCGACTTTGCCGTCGATGTTGATGCGTGACCGGGCTTACCCCACGATTTTCTTCGCTTTGGGTTATCGTAATGGATCCATTTTTCATCGCCCGTGACGATACGATCCAGAAAATCCTTTCTTTTTTGCCTTTCAGACAGTTGTTGACAAGCAAAAAATCGCCTTTCAATGTCTCTCGGTTTCAATTCGTACGGAACCCAATTTCCTTGCTTTTGAATCATTCCCATGGCTTTGAGGCGTAAAGAAATGTTTTGTTGAGTCACTTCCAATGATAATGCAAGCTCTTCTTGCGTTTGACATGGATCTTCATCGAGTAATGCCTCTAATTCTGCGTCTTCAAACTTTCTTGGACATCCGGCACACTCTTGGTCTTCCAAGTCAAAGTCACCACTTTTAAACCGTGCAAACCACTTCTGACACGTTCGCTCAGATAGAGCATGGTCACCATAAACTTCCACTAAAATACGATGACTTTCGGCAGCACTTTTCTTCATATTGAAGTAATGCAGTAAAACTCCCCGCAAAAACACTTTATTTGGTACAAAGTTCGAGATATTTGACGAAGTAAAAATATTGTTGTTTACAATTCGAACAAATGACACATACTGAACTTAATACCTACTAATGACAGCTATCCAACGTATTTAGAAATACGGAACGGTGGAATGAAATAGTAGTTACGCCATCTCTTTCAAAACCGCACGAACTTATTTGTACCCCTATATATATACGATTCTGAATACAAGAATCGCGGTGGCATTAAGTGTCGAGCACTCTTAGATACATGTGCCACCACAAATTTTATCTCAGAATCGTAAAATAATTAAACATACGGGTAACAAAAAAATCATCAACGATTAGCGCGATCAACGCCGTCAATACTGTTTCGAAGAATATAGTAAAAATTACCGTACAAACGTTATACAAGAACTTCTGCAAAACTTTGATGTGTTTGACGGTATCAATTATTACAGATTTAGTACCTTCGGAAACTTTTCCGTGAGATTCATTAGCTTTACCGCCAGATAAAAGATCAAATTAGCAGATCCTGAATGACTCCACCCGCCACGATCTGTCGACATATTAATCGGGAAAGGATCGGGCGCGACGTTGTCTTTATTTTCCGACGGCCGAATTGATCTATCCGGCGAAGAAAATGACATATCTTCAGAACACGCGCTTGAGTTGTATGGTCACTGGTAGGGCTCCACCACAATCATCATCAAGTAATACGTGCTGTATGACAAGTTTAAAAAATCAATTGACAAAATTTTGATTGATAAAGGATATTTCTGTAAAGGAAACGAGGTCAAAGGAGGAAATCGAATGCGAATCACATTTCTTAAATACCGTCTCACATCGCGACGACAGACGTTATGTAGTTCGTTTACCTTTTCTCAGAACAAATAAATATCTTGGCAACTCACGAATAACAGCGCTCAAACGCTTGTTATCGTTAGAATGCAAGCTCAACACGAATACATCTCCAAAAATTGAGTATAAACGGATTTTCGAAGAGATTTACAATTAGGATATATGTTGATGATCGAGGAACCTGACGATTACTATATGTCACATCACGCGGTAACAAAGGAAACGAGTGAAATCATTAAGGTTCGCATAGTGTTCGACGCGTCAGCGAAATCTAATTTCGGTGTGTCCTTGAACGATATATTAATGATAGATCCCACAATACAAGATAAATTATTCTCACACTTGATCCGTTTTCGTATGTATAATTATGTTATCTCTGCTGATATCAAGAAAATATATCGTCAAGTATTATTACATGAGGATGATCGTCGATATCAGCAGATATTATGGCATAAAGACGGCGCGATCAGAACGTTTCAACTCAATGTCCTTACATTCGGTGTTTCTTCCTCTCCATTCTTAGCGATCCGTGTAATCAAAAGATTAGCCGAAGATGAGCCCAAAGTTATCCTATAATCGCAAATATCATTAAATTTCATTTTTACGTGGATGACTTATTGACGAGCACCGAAACCATCGATGAGGCCCGAAAGATCCGAGACGAGGTAATCGAATTGTTGGCACGTGGCAACTTTATTAGTAGACAGGCGTCTAATGACGAACGTATTATAAACAATCTAGAGGCTAACGCGTTACACGTGAGTTTCACGCTAAACCGCAAACCGCGCGTTGAAAACTTTAGATATAATTTGAAACACACAAGATGACAAAATATGTTATTCAACCAATCCAATTAAGCGTTTTGGGCGAATAACAAAGCGAAACATTTTTGACCCGATAGGCTTATTAGGGCTTATAGATTATCCGGTAATTTTATACGCCAAGAGACTAATGCAAAACGTGTGGTGGTCTGGAATTCAGTGGCGGTTTGTGGGACGAACCCGTCTCACAAACTATACAACAAGCGGTTAGAATTCACGTGTCAATGGGAAATAATGAATCAAGTATCCTTCTGTCGTAAATTGTTGATAACGAACTATTCCGATATACAGATCCACGGTTTTTGCGACGCTAACACTGCGGGCTATGACGCTTGTTTCTATGTGCAATCGAGGGGAGATCAAGATTGTCATCTCATTTATTATGTGCCAAATCGCGAGTTGCACCTCTAAAGTCCATGACTATTCCACGTCTTGAACTCTGTGGATCTTTGTTACTAACACAATTGTATCGCGAAACAGTCGATGCACTGAATTTCAAACTCCTGATAAAATAGTCTTCTATGATTCAACCATAACGTTACTGGCTAAAAACCGAACCGCATCGACTTAAAATCTTTGTAGCTCGAGTTATAGAAATTCGAGACCTTTTTTTTTTTTCTTGATAACGGAGGGGAAATGCCTGACGCATACCCCGAGCCTCGGGGGAGAGCCCGGGGTTATGTGGGGCTTGCACCCACTAAAACCCCTCCGAGTGTCCTTACCTGGCCTTGCATGAAGGACTCCCAGGAACGCGTGCAGCATACTTCTGGGAGTCCCTCAGGCCAGTCGGCTTATTGCCGACTTCTATTCCCGCCCGGGGATTTTTATGGCGTCGTCTGAGAGACGACGTGACCCCGGGCGGTGCTTGGCACCTTCGACTTTATTCGGGCGCTGGGGGACACCACCCCCTGCGCCCGCCGCCCCGGTTGGTGTTGGGGGGCGGGAGTTGGAGATCACGGCCCCCGCCGCGATCCCCAGCCCCCCGAGGGGCGCCAATCAGAAGTTTGGCGCCCCTCATGCTTCGGCGCCGCGAGAGGAAGTCCCCGACACTCCCGCACACCACCCCACCGTCCTCCTCTTCACTCCTCTCATTTATGGGGGAAGGAGGTCGCCGTCGTTCTCGCCTCGTGGGGCGGTCCCGGCGGCGGGTACGCGCGAGGGGTGACCCGGAGCGCGAGCGATCCGGTTGGAACCGGCGCCCGCGTTGACCCCCAACGCCACCACCCCTCGCATCTCCATCCCCCCCGTCAGCCCCGCCACCCGGAGGCGGCGGGGGCGGGAGAAGGCCCCGACCTCCCGGTGCCCTCTCCCTCTGCCTCTCAGTCTCCTCCTTCTGCGACATCACCCGATCGCAGAAGGAGGAGAAGGCCCTCCAAGCACTCTCCCTGCCGACTATCTCCTTCACGACATCCGGCAGGGAGAGATCCTCCCCTATCTCACGGACCAGGACACCGCGCTCGCCCGCCCAAGCCGGGCAGGTCTCCAGCGTATGCTGCGCGGTGTCCCGGTCCCCGTCGCAGTGGTGACAACAAGTGGTCGGCTCCTTACCTATGCGACACAGGCACTCCCCGAAACATCCGTGTCCGGTGAGCACCTGCGTCGCGTGGAACGATAGTCCGCCCCATCCCCTGCCTACCCATTCCTCGAGGCAGGGGAGGATGGCCTCCACGGTCCGAGCGCTCGTTGTCGGCGGGTCGTTTTCGAGAGTGGAGCGCCACTCTTCGAAGACCCGCCGACGGGCGTTCCTTCTCAGTCGGTCAGTGGTCCTCGGGGTAACGATCCCCCCCCGAAGCCGAATGGCCTTCACCCCGGCGAAGGTTTCCGCCAGGGCGTCGGCCACGTACTCGGCAGGGGGGATCCCCGCGAGGACCATGGCGGCGGCGTACGACACCGTCCTGTAGGCCCTACAGATGCGCAAGGCCAGCCGCCGTTGCACGCTGTGCAACTTCTGCTTTATTCGGCGGCTGGCCAGGGCCTTCCCACTCCATACCGGGGCCCCGTAAAGGGCCCCGGACAGGACGGCGTGCATATAAGCCCGCCTGACCGACCCGTTCGGACCGTGGAGGTTGGGCATGAGCGTCTGCTCGGCGGCCCAACCGCGGGGCTAGCTCGTCGAAGTGTTCGACGAAGCCCCAGCGACTATCCACGGTGAGGCCCAGATATTTGATCGTTGGCCTCACCGGGACGCGGACATCGTCCACCACTATATGTGCCTGAGGGGGCACCCCGCTCTTTCCATCGTGGAAGAAAAGAGCTTCCGATTTAGCGGGGGCCACCCTCAGGCCCAACTCCTTAATGGAGCCGACCACGCACGCCACTGCGACGTTTGCCGTACCGACGGCTCTCCCCCAGGTCATGGCCCCGACCACCACCAACGTGTCGTCCGCGTAACAAACGACGTGGCAGCCGGGGGGTAGGGCCACGCGGAGAACGTAGTCGTATGCGACGTTCCAGAGTAGGGGTCCCAACACGGACCCCTGTGGAACGTCGCACGACACGTCCCTCCGCTGCTGAAGTCCCGTTTTGTTATGGAACTCCAGCTGCCTGTCCCGGAAATAGTCCTCTATAATAGCGACCAGGTAGGGGGGCAAGAGGTGATGTCCTCTCATCGCCCCCACTACCCGGCCCCATGGGATGATATTAAAGGCGTTGGAGATGTCAAGAGATACCGCCAACGCCACCTCCCCTCCCGCGGTCATCTGCTCCGTGAGGGCCCTGACTTGTCTGACGGCGTCGATAGTCGATAGACCCTCCCGGAAGCCATACTGACCGCGGGATAGATTGGGACCATCCCGGGACAGGTGCCGGACGATGCGGGCAGCGATGACTCGCTCCAGCAATTTCCCCGCATCGTCCAACAGGCATAGCGGCCTGTTATAAGCGGAGGGACTCTCCGCTGGCTTGCCCTCTTTACGGAGGAGGACAAGCCTGGCCCTTTTCCTGGGAAATATGCCGTCTCTGAGGCAGCTCGTGAAGAGCCGCCTCAGACGGCTGCCCACTATGGGAGCCGCGGCGAGCCAGACCCTTCCGTGTACACCAGAGGGTCCGGGCGCCCGCGGCCTCCCCTTGAGGCGGGCGAAGGCCATCACCATCTCCTCCCGGGTGACGCCCAGCTCCTCCGTCCATTCGGACGGGGGGCCGACCCTCTCCGGTATTTCTCTTTCCCTATTGGGAAAGAGGGCGGCCACCACATCCTCCAGGAACTGAGCGTCCAGGATTTCTGTTATCGGGGGGGCCCACGGACGAAATTGCTTCGTCACAATTTTATAGGGCTTCCCCCACGGATCCCTGTCAAGGGAGGAGACGAGGTCGCGCCAAGCGTCGGCCTTCGCCCTCCTAATGGCCGCTCTAAGGGCGCTCCTAGCTTCACGGAGCGCCTCGGCGGCCACTTCCACCTCCTCGTCGGTGCCCCGTCGTCTGCGGCGGGTGAACTTCCGTCGGGCAGCTACGGCGGCCCGTCGTAACTCAGTTATCTCCTGGGACCACCAGTAGACTGCCCTCCTCGCCACAGGATGGCAGAGAGGCATCGACGCGTCGCATGCGCGCGACATGGCGTCCCCGAGCCATTCGGCCTCCTCCTCCACCGAGCGGGCCTGGTTGGGTTCCGGCCACGTGGAGGAGAGGAGGCTCACCTCGAGGGCGCCGGGGTCCAAGCCGCGCAGGTCCCATCGACGTTCCTTCTCATGTAGGCGGCGTCTTATCGACACCTCCGTGGGGGTGGACACCAGCTCCATGCGGATCAGACGATGATCCGACAATTCTCCTAAGGAGCTGGCGTCCACGTGCCAACCACGTATCCTGGCGGCAGCCGCGGGGGTCGCCCACGTCAGATCGACAATGGACTCCCCCCGGGCCCCCACGAAGGTACTGGCACGGCCTCTATTCAACAAGACTAGGCCGTGCCTCGCCGCCCACAGCAGGGTGCTGTCGCCCCTGGAGTCGGTGGATGGGGAACCCCACTCCAACGCATGGGCGTTGAAGTCCCCACCCACCAGTACTGGCCTGGGGGAGCGTCGTCTGATGTGCTCCCCCAGAGACTCCAGGGAGTCCTCATATTCCCTCCTCGTTAGTCGAGGAGGGAAGTAGCACCCCGCTACATCGATGGGCCCCCACTCTACCAGAGCGAACCCCTCCGCCGCCGATATTGGAATCATCGGCGGGGTGTCGCGCGCGTGCCGGCTGACCACCGCCACCCGTCCCAGGGAGTCCCCCGCCCAGTTGGGGTGATTCTCCGGGATATGGTATGGGTCTGCGGCGATGGCCAGTCCACCCCCCCACTCGGCGAGGCACTGCATTAGCATGCTTTGCGCCCCGGCCGAGTGGTTGAGGTTAACCTGAGCGAGGACGAGCGACATTAATTGTTGTTACCTCATTCCTCGCCCCCACCGACGTTGGATTTGTCGGCCACGTCTGCGACCGCCGTGGGGGATGACTCCTCCACGACGGCCATCTCAATGTCGGCCACTGTTACGGCCGACGTTGTCTCTGCGGTGGTCGCTGCCGCCGCGGGGGGCTGTCCCGCAACGGCAGTGAGGGGGCCACTGGGCTTCTGCCCCCCCTTCTTGCCCTTCGCTTTAGCGGCGGCGCATCCGGCGCCGCCGATGCGGTGCCCCGAGGGGCGGCCGAGCTCGCGGCACGCGGGGCAATCGACCTTAGCGCGGCACTCTCTCGCCGCGTGACCGATGCCCCCACACCGGTAGCAGCACCCGGAGCGATCCACGGTGCTTGTGCATTTGGCCTGGACATGGCCAGCTTCCAAGCACCAGAAGCATTGGAAGCTCCGGGCCGGCAGCAGGGCCACCCTGCAGCTCGACCACCCCACCTTGACTCGTGAGGCGGCCACTAATTGTTTGGCCGCCTCTACGAGGCACCCAGCAGGTGCCCAGCCCGTTGGGGGCCCTGCTGACTTCTCCCACCTTAAATTCCAGTGGGAGTCGCTTGCAGGCCCTCGCCAGATCCTGTGCCACCTCGGTGGGGGAGGCCGAATCATCGAGTCCGGTGACCCGGATCTCGGCCGTCTTCGATGGGCGGGACACCCTCACGTCGTCCCTGTTTGCGAAGACGGCCGTCAGCCTCTCGGCCAGCGCGTTCGCCTTGACTCGACTCTCCGGGCCCCGGACCTCCCAAATAAGGGCCCCTGTGATGGCCCTCCTGGGACGGAGATCCTCGATCCCCACGTCCTTGAGGGAGATCGAGGATCTTGCCTTCCCTACCACCTCTTGGTAGGAGGTAGGGTCGGCGCAGGTCACCACTATGGCCGCTGAACTTGGCAGCCTCAATTTCGGGAGGGGAGCCTTCTTGCCGGAGGCTGGAGGCCTTGCGGCAGTGCTCCCCTTCATCGCCGTCCCGCCCTTTTTCCCACCGCTCCCCTTTTTATTGGGAGCGGGGGCCACGGGCGCCCCGGCGCTCTTCGCGCTCTTGGGGAGGGGCCGGGGCGGCTCCGCTTCCGCCTTCTTCGCCTTGGCGGCCGCTCTCTTTGCCCCCCTCGAAACGACCTGCGCCCAGGTCGCCTCGTTCGCGTCCGTCTCCGTCCCCCCGTCCACAAATGTTTTGGGGACAGCCGGGGGCGGTAGATTCGCCTTAGCGGCGGGGGGAGGCGCGTTGGCTGCGCTCTCTCCCGTCTTAGGAGCGGCCTTGGCGGCCCTCTTCGCCGGTGTGGCAGCGGCCAGACCGCTCCGCGGCTTTGTTGACGGCGCCGTCATTGTGGCGACCCCCATCTCCCGCAGGAGACGGGGCAGGAGCCGCACGATGAGCCGCTCGATGCGGCCCTCCTCATCATCGACCCTGTCGGCATTCTCCCTCCTTTTATTTTTCGAAGGGGGTGTCTTGCCGACAGGGGCGGTCCTGTCCGCGACGGCCGCCAGGGGGTTCAGCTGCTTGCTAACCCCCTGCAGAGGAGGCCTGAAATATGGGGATCTCAGGTCCTCCTCCGTGACCGTCACGCGCGGCCTCTCCCCCTCCGCGGGAGCAGTCCTTCCTCTAGTCCTAATTGGACTGCGGTCGCCAGCCAGGCTATCGGGACCCGACCACTCCATGATCGAGTCCCATTCCATCCCCGGCACCCTATCCCTGCCGGACGTGCGGCGAGAGGTGGACCTCCCCCGGCCGTGTTCCAGTACCGCGACCCTGGAGCGGAGGAACACCAACTCTTCATTCAGCCGGCGTCTCTCCTTCGCCCAGGCGGGTCTGGAGCATTCCTCCCTCTGGTCTACGTTCGCGGCCAGGCTGCTATCACCCGCCCTTGTAAAGACTGACGTGAGGGCTGCGGACAGCTTGGTGTATGCTGTCCACATATCCCTCACTATGTCGCCCCTGATGTTCTTTGATCGCTCAACCGACTTGGCAATGGTCGCCAGTTGCGACCGCGGCGACTGCGCAAATCGGTTGTTCGTCGAACTCGAGGGCGACCTTCTCTTTGGCCTTCCTGGCCGATGTGGAGGACGGCTCAACTTCCGGATCTAAAATCGTCCGGTGGTCCTTTCTTAGCTGCCGGGCTTTAGCCTTTTCGGCCTTCTTTGCCATTGCCTCGGCAGTATATTTCCCGACATGTTCGGGATTTAGAGCTGGCCTCCCCCTGGACCTTTTTGTTGACTTCCCCTCGGAATCCGAGGAGGAGATAACACATTCGGCCGGCCGTTTTCGGCTCTCTCCTCCAAGGGAGCTCAGAGACCGTAGAACCGGCCCTCGACAGCGCTCCCTCGTAGGCGACCGCCTCGGCGCGCGCCCCGGCCTTGCTGCTCGCAGGGCCGGGACGTTGTTTGCGCGAACTGTCGCTCATAGTTGAGCGAGCGTCCGCCTCTACACTCTGAAGCGAGCGTTCTCCCTCCACATTATGTTGAGAATTTATATTGTCCATTAGATTGATGCCCACGGCCCGCAGCGGCTCCGCCAGCCAGGGTGTACCCTCACCCCTTCCCCGAAGAATCAGGAGAGGGGGCCCCGAGTTCCCCCGGGGGGCTAGCATATGGCTCGGGTCCCCGGAATGTATCATCGGGGACACTGGCCTCCGGCCCCTTACTCCCCGTGAGCGGATGTGGTGCGAGCCCACTCACGAGTTTCAGGGGTCCCTCGTCTCCGATGTCGAGGGCACCGCTGCGGGTGGCGCCACCCGGGGCGGCTCCACGGACGGTTCAGGTCACGGAAGCGGCGCCCCTTCCGGACCCTAGCCGCTGTGGCGACCAGCGTTGTTTGCGCTGCCCGGTGTCCCGCTTCGGAAGGGACGCCGTCGCGGAGACACCGGGCACAATACTCGACGCCCCCCCCCCCGGCCCCGACCTCGGAATACGTCCGAGCGGCCCGGAGGGGGCGGGAGTCGCGCGCTCTGTCTCGGAATACGTCCGAGCGGCCGCGCGACCCCCCACCAGGAGAGACGGGTGCTTCCGCGACAGACCGAAGTCCGCGCGGCCCCGTCCTCCCCTACGGACAGAGTCCGCACCTCTCGAGGCGGGAGAAGTCCCCGGTGCAATGAGCCGAGGCTCTCGGAGACCCCATCCCCCTCAGTGGCATGAGCCAGCCCGCAGCCAGGAGCACCCAGCATACGGGCCGTCTCGCCTGCGGGAGCACCCGCGTCGACCCTTTTGCACGCAAACCCCAAAGGAACCACCCCACCTCACAGGGAGGAGGGGAGGGCCCCACGGGGGTCTACGTGCAGTGGGGGTCGAAACCCGACATCACGCACGGGAAGGGAGCAATCCTCCCCCTGACGGTGCCGTGCCACCGGGCGATTGAAGTCAGGGCCGCCAACCCCTACCGGCACACTGGGGACCCGTCCCGAAGGACGAGACCCCCAAGAGTCCCTCCCACGAGGAGAGGAGACCCCCTTGGGGTGCCGGACCCGGTGTACAGACTCCCCCAGGTGAGGAGGGAGTCCGTACAGGCTGCTCTTAGACCTCCACGTGTCGCAAGCGACCCGTGGGGGAGCCCTCTCACCACGACAAGGTGGCAGCCCGCGAGAGGGTACTCCTATCCCCCTCTCATTTACAATAGATATATTTTCTCTCATATTACAGACTTAGATAATGTACATTAAACACATAAAATAAAAAAAGAATTTTTTTAAAGCAATGTTCGAAGATGTCGCGCCAGTTGAACATGTTCGTTCCTGTTTTACCTCCCCCTTTTCTTCCAAACAAGAGTAAGAGCCTCCTAAACTCACAAATTTTCGTATAAGATCTCATCTCTCATAAATAAAAAACATTCACAAAACGCCAATACATCGGAGACATTATGCCGCGCCAACAAAAAAAATGACCATCATAAAATCGCCCGCTATTTATGCTCGGTGTTCGTACTCTGCCCTTACGATAAAAAATGTTACAGTCCCAATCTCCACTCACCATTTTATCGGACTTTACCCTCCATTTTGTCTGAGGTCCTCTATCACCTTTGTAATAGATGAGATAGAGTAAGACGAGAATTGAACACATAAGCTTAATTTACACAAACAATTATATAATTTACACGAACAATTTTTTATTTCACTTCACAATTATGACTACAAATTTAACAGATAGCTGTAACAAAATTACCGTTTTTTCTAGATTAATTAAGTTTTGCGTCTAGAGTTAGCAATTCCACAAGAATTTTTTATTTTAGCGCGTAACTCTGAGTTTCACATTTTCAGATTTTGCGACAAGAATTTAAGCGACAAGAATTCGAGTCCGAGCGTGAGCGAACACGAAGAGAAGCACATTGACTATCGAATGTATTCACACTGATAACTTCCTCGAAAAAAAGTCCAGAGAGGCTGTCTCCTCTCTTTTTATACTCGTATGCTTCTGGATTGTTCTCGAAAATATTAGATTTGATTTAGAGAAAATAATGCCACAAAAGGAACAATCCAGAAGCATTAAGATTTTATTTTAGCAATTTAATTTATTATAACTAATCGATTATAGTGTGAATTGTGCGTACTCAATTGGCTGCCTTCTGCTAAAGCGCCTCTCGCGATTGACGACTTTTGTGGAGAGTACGGCGCGTAAAGCATGGCTCCCGTTGGATGCGACGCCTCACGCTAATTTACGTCATGCGTGACGTTATCGCACGCAAAGCGCCACACAACTTCGATCTCCATAGGAATTATTGTCGCGATCAGAAATTAAGCTGCGCCTCACTCTAAACAACTCCTTCTCCAATCACCTCGTGGTAGGTACGGTGCGAACCAATCAGAACACACTATTTAATTATCCTATTATTCTCACCCATAATTATCCCATTATTCACTCCTCGACCAATTAGAGCGCGTCTTTTTTCCAGACTGACCTGTCTAAGCCATGCCCCACAACGCCAACGGAGGGGGACATGGAGGATGTTTGTTTTGACGTCCCATGGCTGCTCTTATACTACTAGTGAAATATTCGTTAGAGTTAATTATATATCAACGGGCGTTATAATAATTGTGGCATGCAATTATTGTCTAATTTCTTTCTTTTACAAAAATTTCTCTAACAATTTTATCTGCGCTATCATGCTCATAGCATTTATTATATTTATTACTCAAAATGTCTGACTTAAAACCTCTTGAATGTTGTTCAGAATCATATCCTGGATATTTGTCAAGATTAAGGTCATTGGAAACTATACCTCTTATTTTCATTTTTACATAAAAATAAATTGTTAATGCAAAAATGAAGATAAGCGAAACAATCTCCAATAACCTTGATTTCAACAAATGTTATCCAGGGCATTATCCAGAACAACATTCGAGAGGTTTTAGCCATCGGTCGGACATCTTGCGTAATATTAATGCCAACGATATTGTAACTTTCAAGCCTCATAACTTGAAAAGTACTTTATAAAAAATATTTTATCATAGTATTTTAGTATTAGTATTTAGAAAGCTTTCAAGATGTGCTACAAGAATATGCAATAAAAAAGGGGGGATTTCATATGAAATTTCAAAGTTAATCTTCAAATGATCTTGAAATATGCTTTTCAAATCAAATTTAAAAGTCACTAACTTCTTCCCCCTTTAGAATCACACAACTTTCCTGACTTTTTTTTTAAAGTGTTTCCTTTTCAAGTTATTAGCATGGAAAGATTAAAACGGCCTACCCTGTATACATCATATAGAGGTGTTCAGCATAACAGTCTGCACAATTTATCAGATAAAAAATTAAAAGGTGAATATTCATCTGTTTTATACAGGTTACAACATGCGAAAGAATTAAAAAAAATTTTTCATAAAAATCAAAATCATTTTAAATTTTTTAAATAGCATCATATAATTTTTTTGATTGATGTTTTATTGATACTTATCAAATTTGTAACATTATTTGTAACAGCAGTGCTTATAATCTCTGACTAGAACACAGAACATACATACATACATGTACTTATTTAATAAAATATACAATAAAACATCAATAAAAGTGACATTTCGACAATGATTTGAATTCGTCTTGAAGACTCTTATAATATTATAAAAAAAAATTGTATGATGCTATTTAAAAAATTTAAGATTTAATTTCCCTATGAAAAAAAATTTTTTTTATATTGTAGCGTATATAAAATAGATAAATACTTATCCTTCAATCTTTTTTTGAACTCTCAACAGTGTCTGAAAAATCGTGCGAACCGTTACGCTGAATATCCTATTATATTACATATATTATTATAAAGTTTATAATTTACAAACTGTTACGGTTAAATTATTTCGTGCATATATAGGATATTTTGAAAAATAATGATAAATCTTTCGCATAGAAGTAAAATGGACTAAAATGGACTGAGAAGAAAAGTCTTCTACCATTTTGCAATTTTCGCAATAGATAACAAGATATTAATTGTTAAAAATTGTCAAAAATTAATCTTCAATAATTTTTTACTCAAATACTTTAATAACTTTACAGAAAAATGGTAAGAGACAAAAATTGTTTATTTTCTTTTCATAGAATTCTACGAATTTTTTCAGAATTTTTTATCAACTTTTTATTATAGTACAGGGTCCGGCAAAATGATCTCCCACATTTTGCACCGCCACTGTCCCCGAACCACTGAAGAGAGGGGGAGCTTAGCGTAGTCGGTTGGTAGCTCGCGCCTTGCCATTTCAGTTGTCGTCATGAATTGGACAGGCGAGCATCGTGCCTTTGTTATCGAAACATTTATGAAAAGTAACGAATCTGTGATTACGACGCAAAGAACTTTTCGTACTCACTTCGCGCTTGGTAGACATGCTCCAGTTCCAGATCGCAAAACAATACTGTTGTGGGTTTCAAATTTTAGAGCTACAGGTTCAGCTTTAAAAAGAAAATCAACTGGTAGACTCAGAAGTGTTCGGACACCTGAAAATGTTGCAGCTGTAAGAGAAGCAGTTGAACGATCTCCTAGCCGTTCAGTTGTTAAACATGCCTCTGCTTTGCGTTTGTCAGATCGTTCTGTGAGAAGAATTTTACGCCGATCTGAAGTTCCACCCATACAAAATGATGATCGTGCAAGAACTTAGTGAACGAGACTGGGAAAATCGCAGAGCATGCTCCAACGATATTCTTCAAAACGTCCTACAAAATGCTCTTTTAATAATGAGTGACGAAGCTCGTTATTAAAATGGCATAGCATAAATTTTCAGTTAATAAAAATAAAATCTAAATAGCATTTACAATGGCGTTTTTATTAAAGATTAAAATGTGGGAGATCATTTTGCCGGACCCTGTACTTGTTAGCGCGTTAACTATCCATTCATCGATCTAAGCGCTCCATGCCCGCGTTCGTTAGTGGATAAGGCCCGTCATGTTAGGGGCCGTTGCCGAGAGAGGGAGTTGCCTAGCATACACATGTGGGGATATATGACTCTATTGATGAGTCAAATTCTCAGGACAAGCCCCACGTTTGTCGTGTGATGTGATATAAGAGATAATAATCGACACTTCTCTTGTAACTGTAACGATGAATCTTTATTACTCGAGTTCAAAATGAATATGACCGTACAGGATGAGCGCCATAATCTATCTGATCTTATTTTTCCCTGACGCTGCTTGTAGGCAATTCGCAATCTACAAAATCCCTAGGCTTTCTATACTCGCTGCGCTAGTGAGATATTGAGAACGTAGTTCCCTACACACAGGCGTTGGCGCGACGATAGCGAGACCACGCCGGGTCACTTCCGTGCGAGACAATTACGTGCAAAGGTCCGCGATCGCGATTAGACAAAAGGCTATAAAAAGTGCGTGTATCCAGTCAACTTCCACATCACACATACACAATATAAATTTGGCGTGAAACGAGTCAATTATCCAATCACAACATAATTTGGTTCTTCGAGCCAGATTCTACAACGTCAGCATTCGAAAAGGCATCAAGCACCGCAATTCCAATCAGATTACCGAGTTCAAGAAGACGATTGCAAAAAATCTTCGCCGAGCACGAGGCTACATCAAGTCAAAAGTAACGAGATTGCGAACACGAATAACGCAAGCGATGGCAGACGAAGAACAAGCGGAAGCAAGGATGGAGAAGCTGGAAGACACATACAAGGAGTTTGAGTCCATATAACGGCAATTACTGGACAAAGAGAGCGAATTCAACGACGAGGACGCACTAGAACAAGAATACTTCAAAGAAAGATATTTTGAGATAAAATTTTTATTAAAACGATGCATGAAGTTATCGACGGCGTCGGACGCTGTACCGCGAGATACAGACGCGGTCACTCGATTGTTGCAACAGCAAACCGAGCTCATGGAACAAATGCGTCGCGATGCTCAGCAGGCGCGGACGCCATGACACGGTGTAGTAATAACGAGACATTGTCGGCCATTCTCGCGCGACAAACCGATATATTTGACCGTGTGGCAAACAATACAGGCACGATTAACGCAGATAATAGAGATAAAGTTGCTTACTATCAAAGTACCAAGATTTGATGGCAAAATCGAGAATTGGAAAGCTTTTTCTGACAGCTTTCGATCAATCATACATGTCAGACCGCAACTGTCTGATGTCGAAAAGTTTCAATATTTAGTTTCGTCAATCTCAGGGGACGCCATTGAAATTATCGAGTCAATCGAGCTAACGGGTCAAAATTATTCGACGGCTTGAGAATTATTGCTAAGTACAAGTACTTGTAGATATGATGATCCTAGGTCGCTCAAGAAAAAACATATCGAATGTTTATTCACAATGCCCGTCGTAGCAAAAGAGTCAGCGAAGGCTCTTCGCGAATTAATCGATTATACTTCCAGACACCTACGCATGTTAAAGATTCTAAGATTATCTATCGATTGGGATGATCTGATCATGCACATGATGGAAGACAAGTTTGATGTGAAAACTCTTCGAGAATGGGAAGAAGAAACGAAATTTAGCGAAACAGTGACGTTAAACGACATGCTGGAATTTCTAAAAAATAGAAGCCTCATTTTAGAGCGTATCGAGTCACGATCGAATGACAGGGTTCTCAAAGAAAAGGAGCTGCGCAGCAAGGGCTTTCATGGGCACTCTAAATCGCAAGCTGGAAATAAAGGTGCTGCAAATCTCAAAACAAGTTCTCTAACCTCTTCTTTGACTACGGGTAAGTGTTTCCTCTGCGATGGATCACATCTTTTATTTGTTTGTGAGAAATTTCTAGCTCTGTCAGTTGCCGATCGAATCAAAGAAGTCAAGCGTCTAAAGCTATGCATAAATTGCCTCAGAAGCGACCATTACGTAAAGGCATGCAAAAGGGGGTTCGAGAATGTAATGGGAGGCACAATACACTATATCATCAACAACAGGCTGACAAAGACTTTGCAAAATCAGAGCCGCAGGATAACAATCATCAATTAGTTGCTAATGTAGCGGTTAATCATGCATATCACAAGGTAAAAAGGCGACGAATTCTCATGGCCACTGCAAGGTTAGTAGCAACGCGATGTAATGGCTCTCTAATTCCGATTCGCGTACTTCTTGATAGTGCCAGTGAGGCAAATTTTGTCACTCAAGCTGCGTACAATAAACTAGGGTTGAAGAAAAATAGGGCTTTCGAAATTGTAACCGGTCTAAACGAGATTGAAAACAAGATTCACAATATTTGCGAAGTTCATGTAAAGTCGAGATGCTCCAATTTCCAGGCCAGTGTTCAATATCTGATCGTACCCAAAATTACCAAGAATTTGCCGTCCATGAATATAGATCATGACAAGCTACAGATACCGAGTAATCTTGTATTAGCTGACTCAGAATTCCACAATAACAATAAAATTCCAATAGACATGTTACTAGGGGCGGAATATTTCTTTGACTTATTAGATGTGGGTAAAATCGAGCTTGAGCAGGATCAACTAGTTTTACAAAATACGAAATTTGGATGGATCGTAGCAGGTTCCGTTCCGATAACGGCCTACAGGGATTCGGCCATTGACAGAGGAACGACAAGCGCATTGGTAGTATTTTGTTCGGTAGAGTCTCGCGATGGGTTAAAGGAATGTCTGGAAAGATTCTGGAAATTGGAAAATTACGACAGCGACAAAACGAGAGCGTTATCGATAGACGAGAAAAGATGCGAACAGCATTTCGAGCAAACTGTCACGCAAACAAGCAATGGATAGATTCATGATAAAATTATCTTTCCGCGATATTACCTATTGGTATAACCTATAATTTACCTATAATTTACCTACAATTTACCTATTGGTGATAACCGAGAAGTAGCTTTAAAGCGTTTAATGCATTTGGAACGCACACTCAAGAACAATGAAGTCATGCGAGATCGTTATGTTAAGTTCATGCGAGAATATATCGAGTTAGATCACATGTCAGTCCTGAAACCTCCGTTTGACGATTGCAAAGGCGCGGTCTATTTATCTCATCATGGGGTGTTAAAATAATCTAGTACTAGTACAAAATTACGTGTTGTATTTGATGCATCCGTTAAAAATAATAAGGGCATGTCTTTAAGGGGATGCTGGAGTGTCCTGTTTTATCATTAAATATTAAAAATACCTTTCTCGTAACTGTGTTTATGGATTGAAAAATCCTTCTCCACAATTAAAGTATCGACAACAACGCAATTTGTCAGCTATATTTGAATACAAAAAACGAAAGAAAATTAAAGACTTACAGTTTTGTTATCGGCTTCTGTAGTCAACACATCACAATATGTATTGCATATAAGAGTTTCAGATCTTGCACGTTCATGAAAAGTAGCTGGCGAATTGCGGAAAACCTAAACGAACAATCCCATGCTTTTAGAAACGCGGTAGGAGTTTTAGTATAAGAGAAAGGTGCATCCGAAAATTTCGTTTGTATATTACGAGTGAAATTGACGTGAAGCCATGAAACTAAGCAATATTTTAGTTCCGCGATATTCCGACAGCGGCGCTGTCATGAAAAGTGCGTCGCTGAACCATAGAAATGATCCGAATTATCGACCTACTCAGGCCCATATCAATAAATGTGTCCTGGTCAAAGTTTTTTCTTTTGAGAGGAAAAATAATAAAATAAATATGATATTAGTTATTTCAATTTTATTGAAATAATTTCTTCCTAAACAAGAAACATACCATATTATTTACATATGAATACAAATGAAGATAATTATTTTAATTACACTATTCTGTCTTTTACATACATTTTATTTAGTAAATTATTAATGCATATATATAAAATAACATATATATATATATATATATATATATATGTATATGTACATATATATATATACATATATATTTGTATATGTATGTATATATATATATATAATACATATATACACACACACATATATATGTATATGTATGCACATGTATATATGTATATGTATGCACATGTATATATATATATATATATATATATATATATATATATATTATATATAATAGCACAAATACACACGCGTGTACGTATGTATGCATGCGCGCGCGCGCGCGTGTGTGTGTGTGTGTGTGTGTGTGTGTGTGTCCGCGCGCGCGCGTGTGTGTGTGCGTGTACATATATACAACACATGTCTAAACTTTACTTACTGAATTATTTACACATGTATATATCAAGGTTCGGAACGCGATGTGTATTTCGGTTGAGCTTCCTTTCTGCTCGGATGTCAGAACAACAAGCGACAATCTCGTAATAGACGTAGCATATAAATGAAATTTTCGAATACTCTTTGCTCTTAAACTAAAGCTCGTAACTCATTTCTGCAAGCATAGTATTGTTCTTTGAGGTTTTCTGTAAATCGTCAGCTACTTATGCAAGGTCTGAAATTATTATATACAGCACATTTTTGACTCGACTCGGATGTCGAGTTTTAGTAAGAAACACCATTTCTCCTATCGGTCGCGCGCAAACGAAGTAGTATCGCTATTCAACTATAGAAATGGATTGAACCATTGTAAATAAACCAGCAATATATTATCAGCCGGAAACGCCATAATAATATATTTTTGTATATATAAAAATATATATCAGGATCGTTGTTTAGAGAAGGAATCGTGCGTCCTTGCTGCATCGACGATGATGTCAGAATCGATAGAAATCACATTCTTGAATTGCAGAACGAATTATCGAAACAAAAATACGACAGAATGAGACAGAGAAAAAACAAAAAAGGATAGAAACTCCGATTATAATCGGTGAGACTCCGCATGCCGAGCTGGGATCGTCGAACGAAACAGCGAGTCTATCCTTCAGAGTCTCTCTCTCTCTCTCTCTCTCTCTCTCTCCCCTCTCCTCTCCTCTCCTTTCCTCTCCTCTCCTCCCCTTCCATCTCTCTACGGTCGCTTGTTTCTGTGACCAAAAATGCTTTCTGGAAAATTTCGGCCGCTCAATGTGTATAATTAAGAGGAGAAGGAACATTATAGATAACATATAAGTTTTAATAAATTATGCTAATCCTATATCCCTCTAATTTATGTATAATAGCAAAAATAATTTCAAAACACGATAATTTGCGGGATATTGATATTTCTATGATTTTCCATGAGCATTATATACCACGTTCATAGAAATGATTTGCAAGACCTCGGCGTGGTCTCATGCGTAAGATGCGAGATCTGAATGTTAGAGATCACATGATCAATTCCTTTTTTCTTTTTTTATAATTTTTTTTTAAATAAGTGACATTGTTAACAAACATATATTACAGGCTAAATATATTTTTATTTAATTATTGAAATTATATGTGTATTTCTAAACGTTTTAATTTACCTTTAGAAAAAATCAAAAAAAAATCATGTTTCTGTAATAATATTACGTCCATCAGTACTTTCTGTGAAATGTTTTTTTTATAATTCTCATCCGAATGAAAATTCTGATAATCAATCAAATCGCAAAATGTGATTAATATAATTATAAGGATGATGTCAATATAATTTTATAATTAACAAATCAAGAAGCCTTTATATGTGCCTTTATATGCAATATACAAATAATTTTTTATTTATCTATTCAAGTGATTCGGTATTCTTCCTATAGTTATTAAAATACATGTTAAATTTTGGGTCGACTTTTGAAGCATCGCCTTCTTTCCCGCCGCCGCCGCCACTCAATGCTCGACGGCTGAGCTGCACCGGATCGCGCGCGGATGTGTATCTCAGGAGCGTTGCACTAAGAAATATGCTCCGTACCTTCTAGCAAATTATCAATCCTTTACTTTCCTTAGTCTTCTGTGATATCTTCTTTATTCAACATGCCTTCTTTATTCACATGTTGAATAAAGAAGACATCACGATGTTATTGAAGTTGAGTCATTCCAGTTTAAAATTACGCATCTCGTTCTGTATCGACTTTTATTAGTCTTAAATTGATATTATCAGTATTCTATATTAAAAGATATTACATTTTGTGGCACATAAGTGTGGTCAGTAGCTCTTTGAAAGAAAACCGAATGTATCAATGTAATGTATAATATAAAAATAATAAAGCAAATATTTTAAAAGTACATAATATTTAGTAAAATGTATATACTTATTAATATGATGTTCAATCACTATTATTAAGAAAATAACAATTATGTAGAAGGAAAATATTTTTATGATAATTTTCATACTAAAATGTTGTCATGATAATTTTCATGTTGGAAGGTATGATAGCAGCATGTTTCTTATACTGTGACGCTCCTGAGATGCACGTCCGAGAGTGATCTAGCCGTCGACTGTTGAGCGGTTGTAAAGGAAAAATAGGCAGTACTTCAGAAATTGGCTCGAAATGTGTAACTAGTTCTGAGCACACTGAAGTACACATATAATTTCTATAATTTTATAAAAATATATTTGGAGTAATATGTTCATTAATAACGTTATTTGTTTAAAACAAAAATTAAGAAAAAAAGGAAAAAGCAGGATTGAACATAGGATCCTCAACATTCTGATCTCGCACCTAACGCTCGAGACATGTTGAGTTTTTGCAGACCGTCTCTTATGAACGTGGTACATAAAATACACGGAAAATCGTATACTATATCTCGTTAACTATCACGTTTTGAAATCATTTTTGCTATTATATATTAATGAGAAAGGTATATGATTAACTCTTTCACTTATAATATCGTGTGAGACTCGTGGTAAAGAAATCGGGCAAAACATAAGTATCATTGATGAGAGCCGTGGTACGTCTATCGGGCCAAACATAAACAATATGTTCCAGGCTGTTAATTATGGCACGCGCCATCTAACTTAAATCATAGGGCAAAGGATTAATATAATTTAATAAAAATTATGTATTGTCTAGAATGTCTCTTTCCTCCTTATGATACACGCCAAGCGGCCGAGATCGTCGAGAAAATATTTTCGGTCGCTAGAAACAAGCGACCACAGAGAGAAGGACAGAGACAGACTCATTGTTTTGCTAGACGAGCCCAGTTCGGCATGTCCGCGCAGAGACTCACCGATTACAATCGGAGTTTCTATTCGTTTTTTCTCTGTCTCGCTCTATCGAAATAACAGAAATTGAAAGAATTTTAAATCACGAACATGGTTGCCATTTCTCCGTTTTCTTTTTATTAAATTATATTAATCATATATCTTTCTCATTAACATAGCAAAAATGCAAATGCAAAAATGATTTCAAAACATAAACATTGACGAGATATACAATAATTTAAGACTTTCCGAGTGCTATATGTACTGTGTTTGTCGAAGTGATCCGCAAGAACTTAGCATGGTCTCGGGCGTTAGGTGCAAGATCAGAATATTTAAGATCTTATGTTCGATCCTGCTTTTTCCTTTTTTCATAATTTTTTTTTTTAATAAATAACGTTATTAATAAACCTATTATTATATTATATTACTCCAAATATACTTTTTATAAAATTACAGAAATTATATACATGTACTTCAATGTGCTCGAAATTAATTGCGCATTTCGGGCCGATTTCTGATGCTGCCTACTTTTCCTTCACAACCGCTTGACGCTTGACGGCCAAACCGCTTACGCGTGGACGTGCATCTCAAGAACGTCACAGTATAAGGAACAGTATGCTGCGACCATACCTTCCAGCAAATTGTCATGAAAATAAAATAAAATAAAATAAAATATTTTCCTTTCTACATAATTTTCTTAATAATGGTGATTGAACATCATAATAACTTAATACATTTTACTGAATGTAATATATTTTTAAAATATTACTTTATTATTTTTATGATACATTCAGTTTCAAAAGGCTACTGATCACATTTTTGTGGCACAGAATGTAATACAGAATTTTAGTTTACCGCGTCATATATCTGGTCATCTATTTGTATTTTTTTTTTTTTTTAGTGGAATAAACCTGGAGAATTCATTTAAATGATGTATCAATAATAGAACTTCAAAGATAATAGAAAGTTTTTACAATAACGTAGATTTAGATACGATGAACGCTTTTTCTTAATTAGTCGCTAAGAAGAAGATAATGTGACCATGATATCGATTATGTATCTTTTTTCTTAGAGTGAAAAATAAAAATTTTTTGTATGTATGTGTGTATATATATATATATATATATGTATATATATGCATACATATATCGTTTTGCGTGACGCTGTATGTGTCAGAAAACAACGGCGTTATACGAGTCAATCAGCTGTAACCAGTACGACCCGCGTTCACAGTATCGTTGCCGCACAACAGAACTGTCAATTCAGTGTAGTGTAGTAGTGTTTTACACACAACCATATATATGTATGTGTGTATGTGTGTGTGTGTGTGTGTGTGTGTGTGTGTGTGTGTGTGTGTGTGTATATTTATATAGTGTTTTGTGTCCACAAAATAGAAAAAAATATAGTAGCAGAATATTGTCTGCCTTTGGTAAGAGAAGGTTATGAGTGCTTTCTAACAAGCGACTCAGTACAATACAGTATCTCATTCCTGTATTGGCGAACAAGATTGTAATGATGCATCGTGTCACACTGTGTCTCTTGTTGGAAGGCACTCTAGAAGATCAAAATTGCTTATTGTGATGTATATTTCTTGTTGGAAGGCACCCTATAAAGCCAGCATGGAAAAGGTTAGCATCTTTATGTCATTCGTGAAAATATCACTTTCATAAACAAAGCGCAAATTATTGTTATAACTATATCACTTGTATATATCATACAAGTGATATAGTTATAACAATAATTTTCGCTTTGTTTAATTAGATCCAATGTCAGAGGCGTTCATCGTGGGCTGACTATTTTTAATTTACTGACAGAGGCATTCGATTATCAAATTTGGTAAAATACAATTACGGAATCAACTTGTAAAATTTTGCGTCTGCAATTAAAGAAATGTGAATAGCATTGTCATGATGAATCAAAAGTTGATTGCTTGACATGATGGAAACAAAGAAACTAACGAAGAAAAAAAAGACTGAATATAAACAGCTTCTTTGAAACCTTATAACTTTTGTCTGAAACGTTTTTTCTAAAAACGTTAGGTAATATAATAGCCTTATAGCACAAGAATGGCCGTAATTCAATCATAGAAGAGAACGTGAATCATAGGTCAACATATTATATTTTGGCATACTATGCATGCCGATACAAGTATAATTCACATTCCTTTACGATTATAGTTATAGTCACCTTTATGTTCAGCTCCTAAATCCGGAGTCTTTTTTGGACACCCTATATAATATATACGTTATACATATATATAACATACATTATACAGTCAATAGTCACATGTATAATTTTCGTACAATGCTGTACGTTTATGAAATGTATATATAATAAGTATATCATATTCAAAGCAAAATGTTTTAGCAAATGTATACATTTATAGGTCAATGTGTACGTTGACTAACAGCAAGTTACAATAAGTATTTTTACAATAATATTTTTACTAAATACATTCTGACTGTGACTTAGATATATCTTCCATTCCATGGATGTAATCATGTATTTGAAATACATGTATATACATATAATGTAATAGCACTTTTTCCTTTATTCTCAATACCATTTTAATTTAAGATATAACATGTATTGTCAGTACGTAAATACATTGCACATATGTAGCTATTCTATCTCTTTTTATTAATGGCCTTTAATGGTTTAATGGGCCTTTTACAATTATAAGCCATAAATCAGCCATAAATAAGAAGTCAAAAAAATTGACTGTGATTGATCAATTTTTAGCTTCTGACTTCTGATTTGTAACTAATAACTTATTGTAGAAGGTCCATAAAAGAGAGATAGAAGTTATATCATACTTAGCTCATACTTAGCTTTTCATGCAGATATAATATAGACACATTAGTGAATAGAATTATATTTTATGTACTCACATTACAAAACATAATAAAATATATTTCTAATTCATATTCACGTACGTGTGTAGCTACTTCATCTCTTTTTGTTACGTGTAACAAAAAGGTGTACTGATCTTTTTTCTACGTTGAAAAAATAAAAAGAGATATGTTTTTTTATGGTCAAATATACAGATATTAGTGATATGCTTTTATATTTTCAATATCAGAATATACATACAACTAACATAAATCAAAGCTAACGAAAATCAAACGTAGATGATCAGACATAACATCTTAAAAAGATAATCAAATTACGAATTCTCTGATAAATCCTCATTTTATGTGTACAGATATACTCATTTTATATATATATATATATATATATATATATATATATATATATATATATTGTATATATAATATATATGGATATTCATGAAAAAGAATTACATTATGTATGTGCAATGTCGTATTCATTTATTGATACTATATTATTATTACCTAAAATGGCATTGGACATAAGGAAAAAGTGCTACTATGGCTTCGTATCGATATAACTATTAAAATTAAAAATCTGTACTTTATGTATATTACGGATTTTTAATACTGGTGATATATATTGGAACACGGCCTACACTACATGTGTACATAATACAACTGTATTTCTAAGGTCCGATTCTACAAATATAAGATTAACTTCAATTACGGTTTATTTTTTTCTCAATTTTAAAATTGGAAAATTTTCCAAAATAAATTTTACATTTGTGAAACCGACCCTAATAAGAAACGTCCCTGCTAAGATGGTAATGTAGGAAACGGAATAAAAATATCGATAATTAATCGATCGAATTTCCTGCATGATCATATTAACTCAGAGGGCGTAAGCATCTTATACATTGGAAATAAAAATCTGTAATATCAACCTTGATTAACTTCAGCCTTCGCTCCAGCATCCCCTTAAATTAAATGGTGCTCTTTTAATCGGACCCTTTTTACAAGATAGCATTAATCGACATAATTATTCGTTTTCGTACTTACAAAATCGCTTTAACTACCGACTTATAGAAAATGTATCATCAGGTGTTGGTTCAGGAAGACGATCGCGATTTTCAATGAATTTTATGGAGATTTTCGCCTGAGCAACCTGTACAAGATTATCGCTTAAATACTGTTACGGATGGCCAAGCTTGTGCGTCTTACTTGACGGTACGTTGTTTGAGACAACTAGGTGAGGAGGATAAAAAGAGTTATCCGCTTGCGTCTCATACTTTATTGAATGATACTTATGTCGACGATATAATATCGGGGGCTAGCACGATTGATAATGCTCATTCTTTGCAAGAACAATTAACTATTACTATATAGCTATGTTATGAGAAGGAGAATTCGAAACGCACAAATGGTGCTCTAATTCTGACGACGCACTGAAAAGTTCCGCAAGAGCTCTGTGAATCTAATTCTAGTTTCAAGATTGATGCGAATGATACTATTCGAGCTTTGGGGCTTGAATGGAAGCCAAATTCGGACAGACTTCAGTTTACCACAAATACAATAAGTCATGCGTCCACAAAGCGCGAGATGTCCGCAATTGGTAAACTATTCGATCCTTTGGGTTTGATAGGTCCCATTTTAACAGTAGCTAAAATCCTGATGCAAAGTCTTTGGGAAATCAAGACAGGCTGGAACGATTCACTCCCAGATTCGGTGCAAGACAAGTGGAAGGAATTCCGAGATTCCTTAAATAATACTCACGAATTATATGTTCCTCAATTAGTTGTAGGTGTATCAAAGAATTGTCAATATTCCATGTTTGGATTTTGTGACGCTTCCGAGAAAGCATATGGCATGTATCTACATACGATCGATAAGCGAATCCAGCGAAGAAACGATAGTTAGATTATTATGCACGAAAGCGAGGGTAGCCCCTTTAAAGAATCTATATCTAGGTTAGAACTATGTAGCGCGTTATTACTATGTAAATTGATCAATAATGTAAAACACGCCATTCACATTGGAATTGATGAAATACGGGCTTGATCTGATTCCATAGTCGTGCTGTATTGGCTTCGCGGCGACGTAGCGCGTTGGGAAGCTTTCGTATCCAACCGTCGGAAATTAACGAAATACTGCCTGCTATCCATTGAAACCATGTAAGAGATTCGGAGTATCCCGCAAATCTGATCTCAAGAGGCGTTTCACCTGTTCAGTTGAAGGATAATTATTATGGTGGAATGGCCCTAAATGATTGTCATATATTCGTCCCATCACAAGCGGAGAAAGTCTCGATTTGGAATTCGCCGAGGATGCCATACACAGAGCCGAGATTGAAGCTAAGCAACTCACTGCAGTCTGCAATCTCATCGTACCTCAATTATTGATTTCCAATGAGACAATCAACACACTCATCACGAACTGCTCAACGTTCATGAGGATTGAGCGGATACTTGCTTATTGCATTAGATTTCTTCATAATTGCCGCAAAGGACATGAAGATCGAGAATTATCTAAATTGACTCTACCTGAGTTGGAGTTATCAAGACGCGAGGTACTTAAGCAACATTCACAATGTGTCTACTTCGCGGAAGAACTAAAATGCCTTCAAAACGAGAAATAAACAGAACTAGTCCATTATTTCAGTTACACCCATTTCTAGACGAACATGGTATAATCAGAGTGGGCGAACGACTTCAGGCGGCGCCTTGGAGTTTCGAAAGGAAACATCCCATCTTACTGCCCACACAATGCAAGATCACACGTTTGCTGATCGAAAGAGAGCATCGCGCTCTACTACATGCTAATCCACAATTGTTGCTGGCATCAATACGCCAACAATACTGGCCGCTAAACGCAAGAAATTTGGTACGTCAGATTTGCCGTTCCTGTGTCTGATGTGCTAAGCATAACCCAAGAGGACTAACACAAGCGATGGGATCCCTTCCCAGTGATAGAGTGCAGCCATCCAGAGCATTCGCCGTTACGGGAGTCGATTTTGCAGGACCAATCACTACCCTTGTTAACAAAGGACGAGGTCGGAAAACATACAAATCCTACATGCATTATTTATATGCTTCGCCACTAAAGCCATTCATCTCGAAACTATAAGTGAGCTATCTATGACGGCCTTCCTAGCCATGTTACGCCGCTTTATTGATCAACGAGGTTCACCTCGAAAGATTTGCGGCGATAACGCTACCAATTTCGTGGGTGCTAAATGCGAGTTACAAGAGTTGTCGCTTTTCTACGCACATCCATCAACGGAAATTGGCGACGCGTTGAGAGAGGCATAGAATGGAGGTTTATTCCTCCATATTCGCCACATCTAGGAAGTCTATGGGAAGCAGGAGTCAAATCCTGTAAATATCATTTCCGCAGAGTCATGGGCAATACTTTGTTTACCTTTGAGGAATTGACAACGTCTCTCATGCAGATTGAAGCGTGCCTGAATTCGAGATCGTTGTCACCCCTATCCTCTGATCCTTCTAATCTGGAAGCTTTAACGCCAGGACATTTCCTCATAGGAGAACCACTAACCAGTCTTCCGGAGAACAATCTAACTGATATAAATATCAATCGCCTTAATAGGTGGGAAATGGTTAAACGCTCGGTCCAAGAATTTTGGAACGGGCAGCCGAATACGTGTCCAATTTGCAAAGTCGCGTCAAATGGAAAACTCGCCAGAAAAATCTCCAAGTCAACGACCTCGTGCTCTTAAAGGAGGATAATCTTCCACCGTTAAAATGGAGAATTGGACGCGTCACCGAAGTTCATCCTGGCAAAGACAATTTAGTACGCGTCGCGACGGTGCGCACGACCACTGGTATTGTTAAACATGCAATTGCTAAACTTTGCAAGTTACCAGTGAATAATTCTATAAAGGAAGATTAATTGATTAATCTTGATGGGCGGTGTGTTAGCGCGTTAACTCCATTTATCGATCTAAGCGCTCCATGCCCGCGCTCGTTAGTGGATAAGGCCCATCATGTTAGGGCCCGTTGCCGAGAGAGGGAGTTGCCTAGCGTACATAGGCATTGGCGCGACGATAGCGAGACCACGCCGGGTCACTTCCGTGCGAGACAACAACGTGCAAAGGTCCAAAGGTCCGCGATCGCGATTAGACAAAAAGCTATAAAAAGTGCGTGTATCCAGTCAACTTCCACATCACACATACACAACATAAATTTGGCGTGAAACGAGTCAATTATCCAATCACAACAGTACTGCATTTTCTCATTTTTACCAACATGAGAAATACGGTGTTAAAAAATTCTAAAAAAGTTCTAAAAAAAATTCTTAGAGTACTATGAGAAGAAAATAAACAATTTTTATCTCTTGCAATTTTTCAATAAAGTTGTTAGTAATCGAGTAAAACATTGAAGACCAATTTTCGACAATTTTTAGCAATTAATATCTTGTTAACTATTGCAAAAATTGCAAAATGGTAGAGGACTTTTCTTCTCAGTTTAGTCCATTCTGTCCCTATGCAAAAGATTTCTCATTATTTTCCAAACATCCTATACAGCTATGGAAGATAGAATTTAGATAAATATATTTAAATATATAAGTCTAAACTATAGACTCAAAAGAGTTTTGCTTTATTCACTTATATACAGGGAATGGAAATAACTCATTACTTGTAACGAAATTACAGTTATAAGTTATTTTTTTTGTAACTTTACTGATAATTGCATTATTTTTTTGGTAGCTGTAACATAATTACATTTTTTTTAGTAATGGTAACGAATTTTAGAGTTACTTTTATCATTATTTTGCACACGATTGGACACAGTTCGATTGGGTACGCTTGAGATTAGAAAATCTCTAGGCATCCGTTCGCTGCGATTATCAATAGTGATCGTTAATTTTTAAAAAGACAGAAAAATAACGAAAAGTTATTTCTCAAGTAACAGTAATGAATTACTTTCAAAAATCAGTAACTAATAACGATAACTTGTACTTTTTCTACTCGGTAATGAGTAAGTAACTATAACTTGTTACTTTTAAAAAGTAACTTTCCATTCCCTGTTTATATATTATAGAAATCTTCTTCTACATTAATCACATATAAAACAACAATCAAGGATATTAACACTTATATCATCACTTCTACAATCACTAATACAATCAATTATACAATTACTTATACAATCACACATATTTATTTCATTACAATCGTCCAAACACATTGTTGTTATCTCTGGCAATGAGTCTGATTCATTCTGCAATTAATAGAAATATATATAATCAGATTAGAAAAATTTTTCTTATTGATCAAAAGTATGAAGAAAAAAATTGTTTAATGTATGATGTACATGATGATATCGTATTTTTTACACTCCTTTTATTTTCAGATAAAGCCGAATCAAAAACATGTTTAGACAAATGTTGTATGAGTTGACGGAATACAAGTAATGGTAAAATCAATTTCAAAAAAATCTATTTTTATAGTCATATGAACGTCATGGCTATTTTTAAAAAATGAAATTATATTTTTCTTTTCTCAAAATGATTGTTAATTATTCTATATATATAATACAAGTATTTAAATCGAAGTAGAAATACATCATAAAAACGAACGTGATATAATTCAAAACGTATGAAAAGAAGAGCATAAAAAACCGCACAAGTTATAATTTGTGATATTTAATTATCATTACATTAATAAAAACATTAGACATTTCGGTCACAATCTGACCATCCTCAGTAAATTCACAATATTCTTAAAACGCAGAATTACATATAGACATTAAATTCAATTGTCGTATGATATAATTATATAAAAACGTGTTCTTTCATATGTGAAGGTGCCTCGTATAATAAAATTACACCGCCAATTGTCATATCACAAAAAGTGTATAACGAGAATTTCCAGATTCTAAATTATTATTAATTTAACAAATTTACGTATCATTAATATCTTTTAATCGAAATACATATGTGAGAATAGAATCGTTACCTGTTTTACAGCAAAAAAAAATAATGATGTATCTCAAGTACATCCTTTGCACAGAAATTGAAAATTTGTCGTGACATTGTGTATTATTATTTGTCATATCATATATGTTACCACTATTTATATGTATAAGTCAAAAGTTTAGAAAGTTCTAGAATTATTTATTAAGTGTAAGAGAGATCTTTCTTAAGAAGAGGCAAATAAACATCAGGCAAATCTTCAGTGTCACTTTGCTTATTGATACCACTTATTTCGCCTTTAATGTATATCATTTCAGAAATTCTTTTCATTAATGATTGTTCTGTGTCTTCTTTTTTCTTATGTTATCCCAATCCAATTCATGCAACTCATTCAACTGGTGACGTGAAATCACAGACATCTCGAAAGTGGATCTTCTTATGTCAGCCTTATGTTCTTTTATACAAGTTTTAATTTCCTTTTTGTTTGGCTAACATAAGAAGATTCACAATATTTAAACAATTTATTTTGTAGACTATTCCACGATGATCATCCTTAAGTAAAGGATCTTTTCCAGTTTTTAAATATATTCATTTTATTCATGGATTTATAAGCGATATTAAGGCCATGAATAAGTGCAAGTTTTTTAAATTTTTCAGATACTTTGCTTAAATATGGTATTGTGAAAAATTTTCTTTGAATTAGAATTAGAATCATTTTCGTTATTATTGTCCTCACGATTTTGATCTAAATTAGTTCTACTTTCCAAAATTTTTATTCTATTTTTTATTATTGAAAATATGAATTTAAGAGGATAACCATTCATTAAAAGAGTGTGAATTAAATCAGAGATGTTTTTTTTTTGAAATTTTGGATGAGATAAAAACAAAATTCTATCTAATTGCCCGATGATTACACCACTTTTATGTACTAACGGATGATTCGAATTTGAATTTAATGTCAGCTATATGTAATTCTGTGTTTTAAGAATATTGTGAATTTACTGAGGATGGCCAGATTGTGGCCGAAACGTCTAATGTTTTTATTAATGTAATGAAATTAAATATCACAAACTATAACTTGTGCGGTGGTTTTTTATGCTCTTCTTTTCATACGTTTAGAAGTAGAAATATTGAAATTCAATAATTTATGAGATATTTATATTTTATATAAAATATTTTGATATTTTGCTATATATAGGCATATTTTGATATAAAATAAAAAAATATACCTTGTTAACTATTAATTTGTTTACAAGAACAAAGAATAATTGATTTTCAAAAATGTTCAAATCAGTTTAGTTATATCTATAAAGTTATTAATTACAAATAAATTTAATTAATAGTTCATGTATATAAAAAGATGATTCAGATCAAAGATCACAGGAGCCGGCATTACATATTCCTCATGGAAAACTGAATCGAAAATGTTAATAGCAAAATGTTGTCAATATGTTTGTCAAGTTTTTGAATGGTGAGCCTTTGAAATCGTTCAAACACAGAGTATAAAATTCACGCCATCAGGCAATAAAGCAACCGCGCTCGTATTTTGATAGTTATCACTAAATGATGTTGAATGAGTATTGAACAGATTCCGTGAAATCTCTATTAACTTCTACTGTTTTATTCTTAAATTGAGCCCAATTTAATTGACGAGGAGTAATTTTAATTACAAATTCGACAAAACGTCAAAAAGAAATGTATATTTTTGAAAAATGTATTTCAAGTAATAAATAAATATTAATAAATTAAATCAATATTAATTAATACTCATTGTAAGTAAGAATATTTAAGCTTATAACGGTAGAAGCTAGATCTTAAAATGTTTAAAATAATTTAATGTAAATTATACATATACCGTAAGTTAAATAAGATCGTGGTCGGCCTTATTCAAAGTTAATAAAAGATATCACCCTGAATCTATAATGAATCCATAGAGAGTATTTTTGTCCTTGATGCACTATCAAGAAAGATTCAGTTATCATTGAACTTTCTTAAAAGAATTAAGCGCCATGAGTATCAAATACGCATCATCCTATGAAACTGTGTTCCTCTGCACTCACTCAAAAATGTCACAATTAGCGGCTGCTAAATATATGAAAAAGTCGAAATCATTCGTACAGAAGTGGGTGCAGCGATATAATGTAGCAAAAAATATCGATGATTTATCGGAACGTGGCTCGATATGCAAGTGATAGACAAAAAAGACGATAAAAAAATAGTGAATCTGTTTTCGCGGATTCCTGGCTTAACACTGCGTCAAGGACAAACAAAATTGAAGCAGAAAGGTTTAGATATATCGTACGAAACTATTCGAACCTATCTCAACGCTAATAACATGAAATGGTGCAACACGCTGGTTGACCACGCTCTTATTTGACTTACTATATATATGTATATATATATATATATATATATATATATATAATATATATATATATGTGTGTGTGTGTGTGTGTGTGTACGATACAGGATATTTAGCGTAACGATGCGCACGATTTTTCGGACACTTCCGACAGTTTAAAAAAAGAGTTGAAAAATGAATATTTATCTGTTCCATACAAGCTACAACATACAATAAAAAAATATATAAAAAAATTTTTTTAATGGCATACAATTTTTTTCCATAACATTTTAAGGGTCTCCAAGACGAATTCAAATCATTATCAAAATGTCATTTTTATTGATATTGTATTGATTTTGTATTGCATATTTTATTAAATAAGTGCATCATATATATGTTATCATAAATATCCATTAGCAAGGAATACTATTAGGTCATTTAAAAAGTATCTGCGGTTTTTTCATTCAAAAATTGAACAAAAAACCGTGGATACTTTTTAAATGACCTAATATAATAAGCATAAAATCAAATCAATAAAAAACACTGTAACTTATGTATGTATGCATGATCTGTGTCTAGTCAGAAGTTGTAAGCACTGCTATTACAATTAATGATGCGAATTTGATATTAAATATCAATAAAATAAACGCGAGCGTGGTGTAGCAAGCAGTGTACGAGACTGCTATACTAGAAATCCAGATTAGATCATTATCGTTGTAATCAGCGAAAATCCTCGAGTAACAAGTTTTAGTGAAATCAAACAATTTTTTGCTCTTTTGTCCGCCATATTAGAATCGCCATTTTGAATTTTGAAAATCTAAGAACACATTCGTAATTAGAGATCCCAAAAACCACCGAGTATTCAGTTTCGATCAAGTAATTTTTTACTTTTTGGTTCACCATCTTGGACCCTTCATTTTGAATTTCTAAAATCTAATGTTAGATTTGCAATTAACAACCCCGAAAACCCCCGAATGACAAGTTACACTAAAATCAAAAAATTTTTCACTTTTTTGTCCGCCATATTGGATCCGCCATTTTGAATTTTGAAAATCTATGATTACTAAGCCAGATTCGTCAGTGACCATGAAAAACTCCCGTAACAAATTTCATCTGAATTCTAAAAAAAAATGTATGCTTTAAAGGGTTAAAAAATTTAAGATGACTGATTTTTTTATGAAAAAAAATTTTTTTAAATATTTTTTTATTGCATGATATGTGTTTTATTGCATGTATATCAATATATAAATTATAATATAAATATTTCGCGGCTACAGAATCTTCAATATAAATAAGTGAACATATTTTTTTCACTTTACAACTATTTTAAATTAAAGAAAAATCCCATGTCAATTATTGATGATAAATACTGACGAATCATATCAAATCTTCAAAACTATTGGGAAATCGTTTTAACGATACGCTATCGCTGACCACAGATGGCGCTTCTACCACCGGGACGTTCATCTTTTGCATGCATGATTAAACAGTAACAGTTCGAGCCTTCCCTGCGTCGCGATCCCTCCTCAACAGGTTATGGGCCCAGGCAACGATTCGTGATAAGTGTTCGTGTTAAAGTGACAAAGTGAGTGAGGTTCTCGGTGATCAAGTGCGTCAAAGAAAACGACACTCACAATGAATGTGTCCGCTATGAGCCGCATTGAAACGCTCAATAAAGACAACTACGACACCTGGAAAATGCAGATGCAAGCAATATTGGTGAAGAACAACGCAAATATGTGCGCATATAACGCATGGAAATATGTGAATGGAACGGACGTGAAAACGGAATTAGTTGCCGACGACGATGGGATATCTGCCCAAGCTCGTGCGGAATGGGACGACAACGATAGTAAGGCAATGTCAGATCTCATCCTTTCAATTCACCCGAGCGAATTGAAGCAGATCAAAGGCTGCACATCATCTCAAGAAATTTAGCTGAGATTGGAAGAGATATATCAATCCAAGAGTCCTGCCCGAAAGGCAACGCTGCTGAAGCGTCTCGCATTACAAAAAATGGCGGACGGGGAAGACGTGCGCGAACACATTCGTACATTCTTCGACGCAGTGGATAAACTGACCGAAATGGAAGTGATCATAAATCCCGATCTGCTCGCGATATGAAAACTTCCGATGTGCCATCAAGTCGCGCGATGAATTACCTGCACTGGAAGCACTACGAATTAAAATAATTGAAGAGAGCGACGCCTGAAAAAAGGACAACAACATTCTTGTGCAAAACGCCATGGTAATCAAGACTTACGCAAATAAAAATTGGAAGAACAAAAAGAAGGCGGCATCGAAAAACGAGGACAAGGAAAAATCTAAACTTAAATGCCACAGTTGCGGAAAAATTGGGCACAAGGCGGCCGACTGCTGGTATCGAGACAAACAATTAGCCAAAACGGCCGAAGATATGGGATTCTTTGCGACGCTCGCGACGAAGCCATTGCCGTTCGAAAGCGGACGAAGCGCACGAGGCGCGCCGAAGACTCGCGAAGATAACCGAAGGCGAAGTTTCCCGAGCAATCGCCGAAGACGGAGAGTGCAGATTGCAGCGAGCCGGGCCACTCGGCGACGGTGTCCGAAGTTTCCCGAAGGACGCCGAAGGCGCGACTGTAGCGAACCGCAGCGAGAATAACAAGTCGACGCACGCGTTAACCGCAACTCGCAATGAACTATGGTGCCTCGACAGCGGCTGCACGTCGCACATTTGCAAAGACGCCCATGAATTCACTGAGATGAGGGCGTGCGAAGTCGGACAACTCAACTTAGCGAGCAATGCCTCTACAAAGATCAATGCGAAAGGAGTCGTGACTATTGTAGCGAATTCAGACGGACACGAACGTGGTGCTGAGCGATACACTCCACGTCCCCGACTTGCGCACAAATTTGCTTTCAGTCGGTAAAATAACCGAAAAGGGTAACATTTAACAGAAACTCCGCATCTATAATAGATGACGACGGAAATACGAAATTCGTCGCAAAACGTATCGACGGACTTTATTATCTCGAGGGAAATGCGCGATCGGAGTGTAGACTGACTTTGCACCGCAAGATTCAAAACGGAATATCAACGGATTCTGAGATCGTGAAATGGCATCGACGCCTAGGACACCTGAATCTGAAAGACTTAGTGAAGTGCGATCGCGAGAATAGAGTGCGAGGACTGCGCTTGGATAAATTCCATGGACCGCTCGAATGTGAAATCTGCACCCGAGCAAAAATGACTAGGATTCCTTTCCCGAAGAACTCAAATAGAAAAACGGAATTGTTGGAGCTCATTTATTCAGACGTTTGCGGACCCATGCGCGTGGAAACGAACGGCGGGGCCCGGTATTTCGTGACCTTCATAGACGACAATTCGAAGTGGTGTCACGTGAGGATGATCAAAAGGAAGAGCGACGTATTCAATTGCTTCATAGAAGGCCTTCGCAGAAAATTCTACCGGAAAGAAGATAAAATACCTTCAAACGGATAACGGTCTGGAATACGTGAATACGGAGTTCAATGAATTTCTGAAAGCGAACGGAATTCAGCGGCGACTCACTGCACCTTACAACCCGGAACAGAATGGAACGGCGGAAAGGAAAAATCGCACGTTAGTGGAGATGGCGAGGTGTCTTCTGACGTAATCTGGATTAGCCACATCATTTTGGGGCGAGGCCATCGCCACGACAAACTATTTACGAAATCGGTGCCCCACAAGTAGTCTGAAGGGGAGGACACCGTACGAAAAATGGAGAGGACGCACACCGAACGTCAGCCATCTCAGAGACTTCGGATGCGAAGTCTATGTCCTGGATAGGACACCCGGCAAGGGGAAGCTCGAACCTCGATCTACGAGAGGAGTATTCATCGACTACTCTGATACGTCAAGAGCCTACAGAGTCTGGCTACCGGAAGAAAAGAAAGTCGTGATATCAAGAGATGTCAAATTCATGGAGAATAACACAAAAAATTCTACCCGTATTGAATCTGTGCCGGAAACGTTCAGTGAGAAGAAGGCCGATGATCCAATAGACGGACCACATGAAATGGACATCGAGCTAACCCTCCCACCAATAGTTAACGAAACCGTACCAGAAGACGAGACAGAGAAAAACTTCGAAGACAGGCAATCGGCGGCGAATGAGCGGGACGTCGTTGCACAGAGAGACTCGCAGGCGAAAAGGGGCCGAGGCAGGCCTACCATAGTGCGCACTGGACTGAGGGGAAGACTCCCCAAAAGGTATCATGAAGCTCGCACCGCCAGCGAAGAAATGGAACACGCCTTCTCGGTGGAGATCCCCATACGTCAGGCCATGGATTGCTCTGATGCGGATGAATGGATCCGCGCCATGGCGGAAGAAGTGATTTCTATCGTCAAAAATGACACGTGGGAACTTGAACAAAGACCGACAAATCGCGACGTGATTGGAAGCAGGTTCGTCTTAAGAAATAAATACGACGCGAACGGAGTCGTTGAACGCCGCAAAGCTCGGTTGGTCGCAAAAGGTTTCTCCCAAAAGCCAGGAGTGGACTTTCACGAAACGTTTGCGCCAGTAGCGCGTTTGAATTCGATTCGTGCTCTAACCGCGGTGGCGGCGAAACATCAGATGTCGATGCATCAGATCGATGTGACGACAGCCTATTTAAATGGAGACCTTGACGAAGAAATCTTCATGGAGCTACCGGAATTTCTTGAAGAAACCATGCAGCAAGTGGTTCAATCTGGCATGGCATCAAGAAGAATCAAGGATAAGGTCAAGAAGATGCTAGACCAGATCAGGATTGGCGACATGGTATGCCGCCTAAGAAAATCCCTTTACGGACTGCGCCAAGCTGCACGAAGCTGGAACAATAAAATTAGTGAAGCCATCAAGGAATACGGAGGCATTCCTGCCGACGCCGATCCTTGCGTATTCCGAGTAAATAGAAGGGGAATCACACTTTTAATTACCGTATATGTCGACGACATCATGATCGCCTCCGACAGCATCAAGGAGATTCGTAACTTCAAACAATTTTTGGCTCAGAAGTTCGACATCAAGGATCAAGGTGAGATTGGATACTGTATAGGACTGGAGTTCAATCGAGACAACGGAGGTATCTCGATTCGCCAAAAAGGTTACATCTTAGACATCCTAAAAAAATTCGGGATGGCCGACTCGAAATCTGTGTCAACGCCTATGGACATTGGAGTTAAACTGACTCACCCTGAGGGCGCCATGGAGAAGAAGTATGCCGAGTTGCCCTATCGTGAATTGGTGGGTGCTTTGATGTATTTGGCTACTGCAACGAGGCCCGATATTGCACATGCCGTGAGTTTCCTGAGCCAGTTTCTAACCAACTACAGACAAGAACACTGGACCGCTGCAAAACGCGTTTTACGTTACCTGAGAGGGACACTGGATATCGGGATTACCTACGGATGTGGCGAAAGCTCAATCATCGGTTTCTCGGATTCTGACTGGGGAAACTGCCTCACAGACAGACGGTCGTACACCGGATACATATTCATGTACAACGGAGGTGCTGTATCCTGGGAGTCGAGGAAGAAAGAAGTGGCTTTATCTTCGACAGAAGCCGAATATATGGCTCCCACCGAAGCCTCTAAAGAAGCCATTCATCTAAAAGGCTGAAATTTCTCAATTCAGAGGACCCGCCAGAGGTCATCGTTTTCAGTGACAATCAAGGAGCGCTGAAACTAGTCGAGAATCCGGTCTTCCACGCTAGGACAAAGCATATCGACATACGACACCATTTTGTTCGTGAAGCTATAAATAACGGATCCTTTCAGCTGCGTCACGTCTCAACGGAAGAAATGGCTGCAGACGTCCTAACGAAAGGATTACCGAGACCTAAGCACGATAAGTGCCGGAGTTTGATTGGTCTCGGAAAAGCATGAGTAATAGTTCTCCTTTGGTTCGATCGCGTATCGAGGGGAAGTATTGGGAAATCGTTTTAACGATACGCTATCGCTGACCACAAATGGCGCTTCTACCACCGGAACGTTCATCTTTTGCATGCATGATTAAACAATAACAGTTCGAGCCTTCCCTGCGTCGCGATCCCTCCTCAACAAAAACGTAATCTAAAATTAAAAATGCAAAACCAATTACTCGTTTAATGGTGAAACCTATTACGTTTAATCCTATAATGTAAGAATATCATCACAATTGATTTATCTAGATCAAAATATATATAAATTCGTAGGAATTTCTGATTCTAAAAAATTATACAATAAATATTCACATGATGGTGCGAAAACGATTTCCTCAAAAATTTTTATAAAACAGTATGTAACAGCAATATTCGTTTAGTTTTAACAATGACGATTAAACTCACAATAATTTCATTAATATTAACAGTAAGAAACTAAAATCATGACACAATACTGATATAACAAGGCATGTAACAAAGTAGTTGCGGGAAAATCCCACTTCTATTTTTTCTGACTTCTGCGGCGTAAGTTCCAGCGTATTTGCTGGAGTTATCCTATATTCTATTATATCGTGCTCAAAAATTATTGAATGTTTTGAAGAATCTAATTTTAAATTATTAATGTGTTCTTTTATTCTTGTTTTCAATTGTCTTTTTGATTGGCCTACATATGTAGCATCACAGTTTTTACAATTAATTTTATATATTACAATTTATTAATTTTTCCGAGATAGTTATGTAATATCTTTTTGTACATCTCTTTTTAAAAATATATGATCAATTATATCCTGCTCGTTATTGAAAACACCATAAGAAAATTATATATTGTTATAAACCAAATAGGTCATACCCAAAATCTACATCTGCAGATTCTCTGCAGACCAGTAGTTAAAGCATCACAAATCAAGTCACCTATTTTTTATTTCAAAACCGACGACATACTTTACTTTAAAATGCAACCACGCATTAATTCGACCTAATTTTTATATATAAAAACGTAAGCCTCGAGCATCTCGGGGGGAGAGAGGGGGGGGGGTTCCAAAAAGTCAAGAAAACACACGACTACTGGGAGAATCTTCGTTATTGCGAGCGCTACTGCGAGACGTTGTAAAATTGTAATACATCGAGTACACTAAGTGACAATAAAACTTCTTACACCACGGACGCTGACCTATATTAATTGGAAGACTTCGAGCCCTTACCAAAATGAGCCCTTACCAAATGACACCACCACGTCCAATCTGTGAATCCGCGGCACGTCGTACCTTGACAGTACGACTGGTTAACGGGGGGGGGGGGGGGCTGACCCGTAAATTCTATAAACGGTACGCGGAATGGTACAACAATATAAAAATTAACGGGCAAAGACAAGCGAATGATAAGATGTTGTAATATAATTAAAATAATTTTAATGTTCGATTTACATTAATCTTAATAGCGAAACTAGTTTCGACTTTACTAAGTCTTCCTCAGTCGCAAGTATGTTACATTAATAGTCAATTGATATTAAAAGTATTACATAATGAAAATTCGGAATATGTCAATGAACTGTAGTATTCATTTGGTTAAAACGTTCTCTTGATGTTGCAAAAGTTTAATATGAAGCAACATCTGGTAATTTATATTAATCTAAAAATGAAGTACAAATTAATATGATAATAAATTTAAAATTAAATTATAATTTGTGGAATCTATCCTATCTATCTTTTGATCTTAACGGCAGTCGTGTACGAAGTGGCAAAAGAAACGATCCGATATTAAATTGACATTCAACTCAACAATAAAGTCGATAACATAAACATTCAACAGTCGTTATTACTGATCCTATCAAGGATATTGGAATAAGATTTATTTAAAAATGCCATGTATTCTTTGGCATTAATCCGATTATTCTGTGCTTTGATATGGATCATTTCAGATATTAATCTCTCGAAATAATTACTTTCTTTATCTAGAATTTTTACGTCAGATCATTCAAATGTGTGATTATGTTCTAACATATGACCAATAATAACAGAATGGTTACTTTTATCTCGATTCATGTTCTTTTTATGCTCCATACTTTTATTTTCAATTGCCTCTTCGTTTGACTCACGTAAAATGTATCGCAATCCTTACAATTAATCTTGTAAACGACATTATTATTGCAATCATCCGGAATTCTATCCTTATGTCCCTTTATGACGTTATTAAATTTATTCAGACATTTATAGCCAATCATAAATTTATCAATAGCTGAGGATACAATTTCCGAAGCTCTTTTGATATAAAGAAAGAATATGTCTCTCTCCAACCTCATCGTGTCGTGTCACAGGAATTTTATTAAGTTTTGTTGTAATTAAATATTTTAATCTATTGTTCATTTTTCTAAAAATTAAATTCATAAGATATTTAATCCATTATTTAATAATGTATTTACTATTAATCGTAAGTTTTTCTGATGATAAGACGGATGTGACAATAATATAGCTCTATCCACCATGCTGTATATTGTACAATTTTGTGACACAATGGATGAGAAGAAAGACAGATATCTTTCTGAGAATGATTCCGCCTTGCGGAATCAATCTAATATGATTCTGTTGTTTTCTATTTTAATTGTAAGGTCTAAGAAATTAATACAATGTTCCTCCTCTAACTCCACAGTGAATTGCAGTCTCAAATGATATTTATTAAACGTATCTAAGATATTATTAAATCTGTTTTGAAGCTGTCAACAGAATTCATCTACATATCGATAGTAGATTGGTAATTCTACATTGATATCAACAAATGCCTTGTTTTCCAAGTCTTGCATGACAATATCTCCAATGATCGGTGACAATGGCGATCTCATTGACACTCCAAATATCTGTTTAAATAGTTTTCCTTCAAAAGTGAAAAAGAAATGACAATACAAATTTAGTAGATGACATATTCCGAATTTTCATTATGTAAGACTTTTAATATCAATTGACTGTTAATGTAACATGTATGATAATACTTGCGACCGAAGAAAACTCAGTAAAGTCGAAACTAGTTTCGCTAGATTAATAAAAATCGAACATTAAAATTATTTTAATTATATTACAACATTTTATCATTCGCTCATCTTTAGCCAATTCATCTTTAGTCAATTTATATATATATATATATATATATATATATATATCTCTTTTTACTTTGATAAACTTGTTTAAATTGTTAATCGATCTGAACTCAAAAATAGTCATTTGTTTATTAAACATTGATGTGATTAATTTTGAAAAATCTTCTACTGAATGACCAAGAAATCTTTTTTTATGATATTATATATTTATGATTGGGAACTGTTTTTTTGATGAATAAAATATTTTGATTTATTAACTACAATATTTTTGATCCTTTTTATTATTAATCGAATTGAAAATGAGGTCTATAGGAAAACCATTGTTCATCAACAATTTTATGTACTATTCAGCATTACTTTGATAAAAAGATGGATGAGACAATAAAACCGCATGATCAATTAAATTATAGATGGTTCCTACTTCGTGGCATTGTTCGAATAATATGATATGTAACGTCCCGAAAAAGTATCTTTGTGGAACCAGTTTACAATAATTTTATTTGAGGATCTTGATTATGAGATGTTCAAAAAATTGAGACAATAGTTTTCCTCAATCTCAATTGTGAATTTAAATCTTTCGTGATATGTGTTGAATTTTGTAAGAATACTCTCTGTTTCATCCCTCGGAATTACAAACAATATATCATCTACATATTTAAAATATATTGGCAAATCCAGTGTGTTCAGTATGCTGTTTTCCAAATCTTGCATAACAATGTCTGCAATAATTGGCAAAAGAGGGGAACCTATCTTGTAATTCCCAGGAATGAAACAGATAATATTCTTACAAAAATCAACATACATCATAAAAAACTTAATTTCACAATAATATCTGTAATTTAATTGATCACGCGGTCTCATCTTTTTATCAGAGTAATATTGAATGATGCATAAAATTGTTGATGGACAATGGTTTTCCTATATATCTCATTTTCATTTGATTAATAATAGGATCAAAAATATTGTAATTAATAAATTAAAATTTTTAAATCATAGTCAAAAAACAGTTGACAATCGTAATATTATAAAAAAAAATTTCTTGGTTATTCCGTATGTAGAAGATTGATTTTTCAAAATCAATCACATCAATATTTAATAAACAAACGACTATTTTTGGGTTCAGATCGATTAAGAATTTAAACAAGTTTATCAAAGAGATATATACAAAAAGATGTTAGAGAACTATCTCCGAAAAATCATGTAATATATAAAATTAATTGTAAAAACTGCGATGCTACATGTAATCAAAAAGACAATTGAGAACAAGAGTAAAGGAATACTTACATTAACATTAACATTAACATTAATAATTTTAAATTAGATATTTCAAAACATTCAATAATTTCTGAACATATAATAGAACATAACCATAATTTTGATAGGAAAACACAAAAGTTTTAGATATTAAATATAATATTATCACAAAAAAGTAATATTAGAAATTATTCATATAAAAGAACAATAAAACAGTAATAAAAACAGTAATAAAACAGTATTAATCAAATTAAAGACATTGAATTACTTAATGCTTCTTATTTCGACATATTAAAAGAAATCTCTTAAGAATACAGTTAGGTTGAACGAATGAAAAGAAAAATCCACAAGAAATAGAAAACAACAAATAAAAAACCTTGTGTTCTCCCACCAATCATAATTGTAATCTTATATATTCTCGATCATTCGTGGGAACCGTTAGACACAACATTATATATCGTCATTGTTAAAACTAAACGAATGTTGCTGTTACATATTTTTTTATAAAAACTTTTGAGGAGATCATTTTCGTATCATCATGTGAGTATTTGTTGTTTAGTTTTTCAGAACCAGAAATTCCTACGAATTTATATATTATTTTGATCTAGATAAATCAATTGTGATGATATTCTTACATTACATTATGGGACTAAATCTCACCGTTAAACGAGTAATTGATTTTGCATTTTTAATTTTAGACGTTTTGAAGATTTGACATGACTCACTAGTATTTATCATTAATAATTGACATGGGATTTTTGTTTAATTTAAAATAGTTGTAAAACGAAAGAAATATGTTCACTTATTTATACTGAAGAAGGCTTTGTGTAGCTGAAACGTTTATAGTATAATTTATATATTGATAATTATATTGATATATTAAATTTACATTAAATATTTTAACAAAACATCTTATATTGCTCGTTATTTGGCTAATTTTTTAATTGTTCTCCATCTAACTATTCATGAGAAAATTATAATTACAACACTAAGAAAATTTTATAACGCGTACAGTAATACTTACAATTCAAAATAATAAAATTACAAAATCGTGAATAAAAAAGTCGTTTCGATTTTCACTTTGCACAACATAAATGACACACTAGGGTATTTTGTATTCCGCCTCGAAATGCATCGTTCCTACTCGACTGCCATATAGAGACCGACTTGCCACGAACTTTTCAGCTGATAGTTGGGGATCCAAACTAACGGTAGATGAAGCCAGAAGTTCGATTTACGGGATTATAAAATATATATACGAAAAAGTCTTGGATCTTTTGGATTCCGAGTGGCATTTAAGGGTTAATGTGTTGACAAAATTTTAAATAAATTTATTGTGAAAAATATTACCTCGATCGGGATTTGAACCCGGATCTCTTATATTTTGTACGAGCATCCTAAGCCATTAGACTACTAAGGTCTTAATAATATTCTTCGCAATAATCGGTATGTAGAAACAATAACGCTTCTTTCAGGAAACATGTATAAACAAAAATAAATGATTTTATTAAGGCCCTTAATGTAATAAATACCAATTGTAAGTAAGAATATTCAAGCCTATAATGATCGAAGCTACATCTTTAATACTTAAAATAATTCAATGTGAATTATTCAATTATACAGGGTGTTTGGAAATTAGTGATAAGTCTTTTGCACAGAAGCAAAATGGACTAAACTGAGAAGGAGGGTCCTCTACCATTTTACAATTGTCGCAATGGTTAACGAGTTATTAAGTTATGAAAATAGCCAAATTCAGCCCATCGCCAAATGCAAGAGCGCGATAAGATAGGACTGCCCAGCGCGGTGAGGCGCGCGTGTTGGCCGCCCTATGCGAAAAACTTATCACTAATTTCCAACCATCCTACATATATGTACATACATATATACTATTTATAGCTATTCAAACTGCGCACCAAATTGGTTTTCCGGACTTACAAACGCAATTAACCTTCTGGAATAATATCAAAAATTAAATTAAATTGATAAGCAAATTTCAATCCGATACATTAGAAGGATGTTAATGTGCAAAATATTAATTAAATTATCTAAACAGATAATATTAAAAATAACAGTTAATAAACATTTCCAAATGAACACGAAATTCTGAATTGATGAAATTCTGAAATTACGATATGAAAAGAAAGAAAAATATTATAATGAAGAAATCGAAGTAAGCAAATAAGCTTGTTACTAAAAATTACATTAAAATATAATTTTATTATTATTAAATTTTTTCTTAATATTGTTTATGACAGAATTATATGAAAAAAAGTTTTGGAAATGTTTGTTGACTGATGTTTTTAATATTATTTGTTTGGATGATTTAATTAATATTACATAATAGAAACTAACGTGATTTATAAATCTTAAAATTTATGAAAAATAAAACTTATGAAAAGAAGAGTAAATAAAATTTATGAAAAGAAGAGCATAAAAACCACAGCACAAGGTGTTATTTGTAATATTTAATTATCATTACATTAATAAAATCTTAGACATTTCGGTCACAATCTGGCCATCTTCAGTAAATTCACAATATTCTTAAAACGATAGGAAACAAGACCGTTTATGTTAAATAACTTTAAAATCCGAAGCGCCACTACGGTCTGAGTATTAAAATGTTGAACTAATAAATATATTTTCAAACAATTGAATTAATTTCTTGTTTCCTATCTTATTATTTATATACGCGCACTGAAAATATGCGTTATTTTCTATACATATTGGTTATTGTGAAGAATTATTGCTAAGGTTTCGGTAATCTAAAGGCTCAGGAAGTTTATTACAGTTTTTTAAGATTAATTTGGGAAATTTGGGGGGATTATTAATATTTCAGATTAATTGCGTTTAATGCCGACAACCATATCGGCATGTAATTATCATTTCTGAAATTAATTCAATTGTTTGAAAATATATATATTAGTTCAACATCTTAATACTCAGACCGTAGTAACGCTTCGGATTTTAAAGTTATTCTTAAAACGCAAAATTACAAATATCTGACGTTACATTCAATTCATTCGTCATGTAAAATAATTATATCTAAACGTGTTCTTTCATCATGTGAAGGTGCATCGTACAACAATGTTGCAGCGTCAATTGTCATATTTCGAATTATGTAGAGAGAACAAGAATTTTCAGATTCTAATTTAAAAATTAATATTATTAATATTTTCAAGTCGAAATGTATGAGAATAAAATCGTTACCTGTTTTACAGCAAAAAAACTTTTTGATGAATCTTAAGTACATCCTATGCATAGTTTAGACTCTGAGATGAATGGCGATACCCTTAGTGCACCATTGAAGTTAAAGAAAATATCAACCAAAGATATTATGGCCAATGAAGGATAAACAACGCATAATATTAATATTTGTCCGGACAGTTTCAAAACAAATTTTACAATAACGAGTACAAACGAACAATGACTAATAAATCTCAGTGACATTGACATTCCGGAGAAAGCCAAAGTAGTTTTGCAATTAGGTCAGCAATTCAACTTGCCTAATAATGTCATTAACAAAGAGAGGAGTGTGCTCGAATTCATTAAACATGTTAAGCATAATCTTTTCAGAACTGACGACGAATTTTGTAAGAATGTTAGGAACGGAACCATTCATATACTTAAATCAATAAATCACTGTGATATTAAATTGTTCGGAAACAATATCATAAGAGAAGGTGTGAAGGAAGTAAAGTGATTCGTCTCAGAGAATCCGGAAATTTTAATTACCAGATCCGATAAAAGCAACACAACATTAATTATGAATCATGAATGTTACAAAGAGAAAATGTACGAGATTCTTAATGATCAAAGCACAATTTAATACATAAAGATCCTACTAAAAAAATTACTATGGAAATTAGTAACTTATTAAAAAGTTGGAAAAACAAAGAATACATTGACCTGAACTTATATAAAAAATTGTAAGTATCGGACAGTGAACTTCCGAGTTCTCATGGACTGCCAAAAATCCATAAGGAAGGTCATCCGCTAAGATTGATAGTTAGCTGCATAAATAGTGCTTTTTATCCATTGGCGACCTTCCTAAAAGATATTATAGACAACAATAATAAAAAGAATTTTAGTTATGTAAAAAACAGTTTTGATATTGTAAGTAAGCTCAATGGAAAGGTAATCGATAAAAACTTTAATATTATATCATTCGACGTGATCTCGATGTACACGAACATTCCGATCGATTTAGTATTAAAGAATGTAGGTGGAACTCGATTGGAAACAAGACTTCGATTCCTTTCTATGAGTTTATTAAAGCTATCATGATTATAATTAACTCTACATTTTTTAAATTCGACAAAAAAATATTTAGACAGATTTTTGGCATGCCAATGGGCTCTCCATTGTCCCCTATTTTAGCGAATATCGTTCTACAAGACTTAGAACAAGAAATTATTACTGCTAATAATATTATCTCGTCATTTTATTTCCATTATGTTGATAACATTGTATTAGCGGTGTACAAAGATAAAGTTGAGAATATTCTAGAATTGTTTAATTCATATCATGAAAGGCTAACATTCACAGTTGATTCTGGCGATGAAAATGGCATTAACTTTTTAGATGTCAAACTAATGAGACAAGAAGGAAGAATTATCATCTATATTTATAAAAAACCTATTGGGAGTACAAATAAGTTTCCGTCGTTTGACAAAAGACGGTGCCACTAACAAGCTATGGTTAAAATTATCTGATGTAAAACGTTATAATGTAAGATTGGACATCTGTCAACAACATAACCTTAAAATACTAGCGATTTTGTAGCAGCATCATATATTTTTTTTGTGCGAAAATGTCGAGTTTTGAGCCGAATAAGCGTCATTTGCGGGAACTTTTGATTTACTTCTTTAATTTAAAGAAATCTACAGCTGAGGCTCATCGATTGCTTGTAGAAGCATGTGAGGCTGCCTTAAGTGAGAGAGTTGTCGTGAGTGGTTTCAAAAGTTTAAGAACGGTGAATTTGACGTCGAAGACAAAGAACGTAGCAGAAGGCCGAAAGTGTACGAAGACGCGGAATTGGAAGCATTATTGAATGAAGATTCGTGCCAAAAAGAACTTGCACTTACATTAGGAGCGACTCAACAAGCAATTTCACATTGTTTGAAATCATTGGGAATAATTCAAAAGCAAGGGAATTGGGGAATATGAACTGAAGCCGAGAAACATTGAACGCCGATTTTCCATATGTGAAATGCTGCTTGTCAGGCATAAACGAAAGTTTTTTGCATCATATAGTCACTGATGATGAAAAATGGATCCATTACGATAACCCAAAGAAGAGGAAATCATGGGAATCACCTGGCCATGCTTCAACATCGACAGTCAAGCCGAATATTCATGAAAAAAAACTCATGTTGTGTATTTGGTGGGATCAGCTTGGTGTCGTGTATTATGAGTTGCTCAAACCGAACGAAACCGTTACTGGGGCTCTCTATCGAACACAATTGATGAGATTGAGCCGAGCACTCAAGGAAAAACGCGCCCACTACTACTCCAGGCATGACAAAATTATTCTCCTGCATGATAATGCTCGACCACATGTTGCGGCGCCGGTCAAAACCTACACTCAATTGGGAAGTTCTACCCCACCCGCCATATTCACCAGACATTGCCCCTTTCGATTACTATCTATTTCGATCGATGACGCATGGCCTGTCTGAGCAGCACTTCACATCATATGAAGATACTAAAAATTGGATCGATAATTGAATAGCCTTAAAAGATGAAGCGTTCTTCCAACGCGGTATCCGTATGCTACCAGAAAGATGGGAAAAAGTAATGGCTAGCGATGGACAATACTTTCAATAAAACATGTACCGTTCTTTCACAATAAATGCTTAATTTTTTATTAAAAACGGCGGAAACTTATTTGTACTCCCAATACTAATTCAGGGAGATATTTAAGTTATTTTTCGAATCATCCATTAGTACATAAAAGGAGGGTAATCATCGGATAATTAGATAGAATATTGCTTTTATCCCATCCAAAATTCCAAAAAAAAAACATCTCTGACTTAATTCAAACTCTAAATAATGGTTATCGTCTTAAATTCATTTTTTCAACAATAAAAAATAGAATTAAAACTTTAGAAAATAGAACGAATTTAGACAAAAATAGTAATTACAACAATAACAAAAGCGACTCTAATTCTAATTTAAAGGAAAAATTTTTTATAATATCATATTTAAGTAAAGTATCTGAAAGATTTAAAAAACTATCACATATTCAGGAACTTAATATCGCTTATAAACCTATAAATAAAATGAATAGATTCATTAAAACAGAAAAAGATCCTTTGCCTAAAGAGGATCATTGTGAAGTCGTTTATAAAATAAATTGTTTTAATTGTGAATCTTCTTATGTTGGCTAAACAAAAATTAAAAACTCAAATAAAAGAACATAAGGCTGACATAAAAAGATCCACTTCTGAAATATCAGTGGTTTCACGTTATCAGTTGAATGAGATGCACGACTGGACTGAGATAATATCAGAATTTTAGACACAGAACAATCTTTAATAAAAAGAAGAATTTCTGAAATGATACACATTAAAAGCCAAATAAGTAGTAATCAATAAGCAAAGTAACACCGAAGGTTTGCCCGATGTTTATCTGCCTTTTCTAAAGAAAGATCTCTCTCACTCTTAATAAATAATTCTAGAATAATCTAAAAATTTTGACACAAATATATAAATAGTGGTAACATACATGCTATGACAAATAATAACACACAATGTCACGACAAATTTTCATCTGTGTAAAGGATGTACTTAAGATTCATCAAAAAGTTTTTTTGCTGTAAAACAGGTAACGATTCTATTCTCATACATTTCGATTTGAAAATATTATTGATAGGTTAATTTTTAAATTAGAATCTGGAAATTCTTGTTCTCTCTCTCTCTACATAATTCGAAATATGACACTTGACGCTGCAACATTGTACGATGCATCTTCACATGATGAAAGAACACGCTTAGATATAATTATTTTACATGATGAATGTAATGTCAGATATTTGTAATTTTGCGTTTTAAGAATATTGTGAATTTACTGAAGATGGCAAATTGTGGCCGAAACATCTAATGTTTTATTAATGTAATGATAATTAAATATCACAAATAACACCTTGTGGTTTTTATGCTCTTCTTTTCATAAGTTTTAATTAATATTAATTTAATTTATTAACAATAGTTTATTACTTAAAATATGTATCTCAAAGATACACACTTTTTAATAATGTTTTATCGAATTTGTAATTGAAATTACTCTTCGTCAATTAAATTTAATTTAAGAATACGTAGATGTTAATAGAGATTTCACGGAACATTTTCAATTCAACATCATAACATTTAGCGATATTCGTCAAAGCGCGATTCGCGGCTAGCGGCTTGATTGCGCCGCGCTTGACAGCGCGAATTTTATACGCCGTAGTTGGACGGTTTAAAATTATAAAATTTATAATTTATAACAGTGCTCGGAATTAGTTGTACATTTCGGGTCAATTTCTGAAGCCGCCTACTTTTCCCCACTACCGCTCAACACTAGACGCTCGACCATAGACATAATAAGAATAAACTGAACGCGAGGTTTGAAATGTGAAGATCAGGTAGAAAAGGAGGGACAATGGATGCTGTATAGCTTTCTCTTTCTAACGAGGAAAAAGTGAAGGAAAGGTAAAAAAGAAAAGTAGAGAAACAGTTGAATGTGATAGAAAGAGTGATATGCTCGAACAGAGAGAGAAAGCATCTCTTCTCTGTCCTTTTTTACCTGACGCCAAAATAGAGGACATCCTGTTGAAAATTCTTGTAAATTTTTTATATCAGATCTTAAAAGAGTTGTATGTGATCAATCAAGGTCATTAAATGAACGTACATAATCATATAAGAATCTTATATACTTTGTTTGTTCATGAATCTCCAGTAATCTTTAATGACTTTAGGAATCTGGAATGAATCGTACACAACATTATTGCAATGAAAAGATCTTGCTTTATAAGAAACTTTTAAAAAATAGTTTTTTTACAGGATCTAAGAATATGATATTAATTATATATATGATTTTCTGAAGTATATTTGATGAAAAATCATTTATTAGTCTTAAGAGAGACATAATTATTGAATAATTTATTTATTTCCAAGTTGATACAAGTCTGGCATGAAACGTACACGACGATTTATATAGCAATAAAAAGATCTTGCCTTAACCTTATAAGAAACTCTTAAAAATAACACAGGATCATCTAAGATTATAGTATTAATTATGTATGATTCCTAAGTGTTACATGAAAGATTAGTTTTAAAAATCATATAGTTAGAAAATAATTTATCTTTCAAGTTGGTGCAGGAATCTGACATCAATTATACACGACAACTTATATCACAATGAAAAGATTTTAATTGCTAATTTAGTCTAATAAAATATTCTTAAGAAATAATTTTTTTACATAATCGCTTTAAAGATATTGATCATCCAAGTAAATGAAATGGAACTAATGAATGAACAGAAATTGGATTGAATAAAGGGTGTTTTTTTAAGCCCGATAGATTTTTTTAAGCTCGATAGAACTTAAAATTGTAAAAACTAACACAAAAATTAAATTATAATCAAAAAATTTTTTTTAGTCGAAAGATCAATGCATGGCATTAACATTTGAAAATGATTTCGGGCATATGCGGGCCACCGCGGCTGTTTAATTTAATTTTTTGTTTTATTTTTTACAATTTCAAGTTCTATCGGGCTTAAAAAAACCTTTATATGAAATAAAAAACAATTTTTAAAAATTTAAAAATTAGTTAGAATCCCTGCCGGAAATTCCCAAATCGATAAATCCATAAGATTTATCCGAATTTATGAGATTATTGACATATATGTATTTGGATGTCCGCATTGAAAAATTTCTATTATAAAATCTTACACATTTCTATCGGCATCAACTGTAAATTGAATATATCTGCGAATGCTGACCGACACTTTTTCCGAATTTATTGTAATCAATCGGATGTATGTACTTTCCCATGCATTTGCGAATGCAAAATTTATGCGTACTTACATGCACTTGCGCACAACATTTAATGTTCTATTGTACCTGCATTTTATGACAAAAAATTAATCAGATTCTGTTTACATATACAGAATACTGGTACACATTTGCAAATGTAGAAGATATCAGTCTGTATTTGCGTTACGTCATCAACTGGAATCTATCCACAGTTTACGATTGTGTTTCTATCCGTATCTATATCCGAATTTGCGTTATATCGTAATTTATACGCATTTGCAAACTGCCGATATATAAGCGTAAAACTGTCACGCATAGCGGATATTCATCATACGTTCTTATACGCATTGTCGTGCACAAAATTTATCTGCAATTGCATGCTTTTAAATGTTCCGGATTGTGATTGTATTTGTGAATACATGAATTATCGGTTTCTATTTGCGTTTGAATAAATGTTGTTAGTGAATATAATCTATCCACAGTATATGAATGTGTTTCGATTCGTACCTATACAAATTTGCATTATATCGTAATTTAGCATTTTAACAGTTGGCACACATACGTGACTGAGATGCTTTTCCCGAGTGATTTATGGGCTTATTTTGCTCCTAAAAATTTTCATTAGAAACAATCAGAAACAGTCAGAAAGATAGATAGAACTAACGAATTTTAACGGATATTCGCTGTTTGAAGAAAATATTCAATTCTTATTACTATTTCTGTACGAGCAATTATCTCCAAATGAAAATATAATTGTATTTAATGGAGATCTGTCAGCGTATTAGCACCTATAAGTTTTTGCAGAAGAAAAACTTGCCTGTTTTTATTTGTATGTATCGAATGCAATCAGTATTCATCGGATGCTGACAATATCTATCCGCAATTACGATAACGTACCTATCTGCATCTGTGTGCAATGTTAACATATAAGAAATTTGTCTGCAACTACGATTATGATTCCTGTCTGTTTCTGTCTGGATTATGTATGCATTAGATACAATTACAACCTACAGAAATCTGCTATGTATAGTACGTGGTGCTGCCAAGAGAGGGACATGTTATTCATAAAAAGAAAACGCCACGAAATCGTTTACGCAAAGCAGACTATTCATATTCTACCAGCTTAACTGTTTTTATAAAGTTTACTGTGATGAAAATTCCTAACAGATCCGTAAAAATATTAGGTGTTGGAATTAATTCGTAGCGTTTTTAATGAAAGAATGTTATTTATTTCACATGAGCATTAAAAAATACATTAATGAAAGTACTTCCCATCACTTGTAAAACGCTACGAATTAATTCCAACACCTAATATATTTTTAAAATGTATCTGTTTTTAATAGACTGAATGTGATTTTGAAATCGTAATTCCTCATAAATGCGGATATATTTTGTATCCGTGTTCGCAGATACAAATAAATGTTAAATGCGAATATACTCGTATCTGCATTTACGGATCTGAATATTCATTGGACTTATGAGGAATTACGATTTCAGAAGCACTATTAATATTCAGCCTATTAAAAACGATATGATTTTTTTTATACAGATCTATTAGGAATTTTCGACAGAAATATTGAAAATGACTGAGAAAATGACTGTCGAGGTCGAAATTATCATTGTCTTAATGAATTGATAATTATTATTTCGCTATAATAACTAGTGTAGGCTATTTTTATGCTCTTTTCCCAAATTAAGTTTGATTTAGTCGAGAAACCGTTATTGAATTTGTAAAATAATAATAAAAAGAATTAATTTTTAACCAAAATGAATTCTTTTAAGTTTCATTCAACTCCTTCCCATTCCATTTTATTTATGGAATACGAACAATAAATCACACAAAATTCCAATAGTATTCTTAAAATATTTTCATAATAACACTACAGTTATATTTTTGCAAAATGCACGTTGCATGTGCGCAAAATTTACGTAATCTGTGCGCAAGGTTCATGTAACATGCGTGTAAGAGTCATATAACATACTTATAAAATTCATATAACATGGGTGTAAGATTTGTGCAAGATTTTTGATTTACCTATATATCGTATGTGATATATTCTTATACGATCTTGTCCGAAATTCGTATGTTTCTGTTCGAAATTCGTATGTGAAAATTTTTTTGGAAAATCTCACAAGAATTTTTCTTATAAGATTTCGCAGCACAGGGTACGCTCGTTCTATTCTTATTATATATTGTATGTCTATGCACTTGACGGTCAAGCCGGATCGCGCGCGGACGTGTATATCTCAGGAGCGTCGCACTATAAGAAATATGCTGCGATCATACCTTCCAACAAATTATCATTAAAATATTTTCCTTCCTACATTATTATTTTCTTAATTAAATCAAATTTTCTACTATTAAAATATATATACGAGGGGTATCCAGAAAATAAGTTCCTTTTGTATTATACGTTTAGTAAGGTCGATGTATGAGCGAGCTGGCAACACAGCATTGAAGAGGGGAAGCTACCGAATAGAATGAGCGGTGTTCGGCGTCAGTAGCTCGTGAAACACGGCCAGGAGAGGTTATCAAAATGGAGTTCTCCACTTCGCGTCCCGCCACCTCCATTCCTTCTCGAGTTGTTTTGCGCGGCATCATTCAGTTTCTTTTTGCTCAAGATTTTAAATCGGTTGATATTCACAAACAGCTTGTTTCTGTATATGGAGAGAGTGTGATGAGTGAATCTATGGTGCGGAGATGGGTCCGAGAATTTAAGGCAGGAAGACATTCGCTTGAAGACGAAAGTGGGAGAGGCAGACCCTCCCTTATCACGGATGAGTTGACGACAAAAATTGAAAATGCGATTCGCAATGATCGTCGTTTAACTTTAGAAAACGCTTCCAAAGCGACGAGGAAGTTCAGACAGCTGTAACTAACTGGACTAAAGAACTGGCGGGAAGTTTCTATGCAGAAGGGATTTCGAAGCTTGTTTCCAGATATACAAAATGTATTGAGATTGACGGGAATTATGTAGAAAAAGACTAGAAGTTGTCAAGTATTATCCATGTAAATTTTAGATTTTTTCAATAAAAACTTTATTTGTAAAAAAAAACGGAACTTATTTTCTGGATACCCCTCGTAATTAACAATAATTACAATATGATAACGTGAACAATAACTTTCGATATTATCTTTAAAGTTCTTTGATGCATCTTTTAAGTGCATTCAGGTTTATTCCTCATTTTTAAAAATCGAATCCCTCCGGTTTGTATAAAACTTACAAAGATTTAAATATATTACTTTAAATACGAAATGCTACTATAGTTTGAATTTTAAGATGTTGAACTATTATATATATTTATTTAAATGAATTAATTTCAGAAATGATAATTGCGTGCCGATATGGATGTCGGACTTTCAACGCAATCAATCTGAAATATTATAATCTCGCAAATTTCCCAAATTTAATCTTAAAAAACTTATTGTGAAAAATGTATTTAACAGGTCTTATTTCCAATCTTGTTGTTTATACACAATGCGTAACTGTCTATACATATCGATTATTGTGAGGAATATTATTGCTAAAGTCTCAGTAATCTAAAAGCTTAGGACGCTTACACGGAATGCAAGAGATCCGGGTTCAACTCCCGACCGAGGCAATATTTTATTACACTTTTTCGCAATAAGTTTATTACACTTTTTTAAGATTAAATTTGGGAAATTTGGGGGGATTATTAATATTTCAGATTGATTCAGATTGAAAGTCCGACAACCGTATCGACACGCAATTATCATTTCTGAAATTAATTTATTTATGTGAATATATATAATAATTCAACATCTTAACATTCAGACTGTAGTGGCGCTTCGTATTTAAAGTATATATGTATTTAACATAAACGATCTAATTTCCAATCTTATTGTTTAAAAAGATTTATTTTAGGTTTAAATGGAAGTCCTTAAAAAGATTTTTGACAACTGCTATGAAAAAGCTATTTTTTTAATTAAAATAATAAAATGCATATCGTGTTTACATTAATAATAAATTTATCTATTTTATTGTATGAACTAAAGGGAATACAATTTTTCACGCAAAGGCAGGTTTACTCCGACTCTTGCCAAGAGGTATACGATTTTTCACGCGAAGCGATTCCCACCTCCCTCCCTGCTTAGGAACGCACGACTTCCACGCGAAGTGACTTCCATCCATAAACACGAGCACTCGAGGAATGGGGGTAGTCCTCATGTAGAAAATTACTTACTTGGCCCACGTGCGTTCTCTCTCGTTTCGCGCCTGTGTATAAACCTCTGAGAGAGGGGATCGAAGCATGAAGCTCAATGGACTAATCTGGCTAACAAAAATTTGACGCAACACCTAATCCGAGACGAAACACGTCCGTCCCGGTTCGCGCTCGTCGTGAGACTCTTACAGAATATATACAAGACTCTCTTCGTCGATCTGACTGTACATTTTAGCTGTTTTACTTCCTCGTTCTCTCTTTCGACCCCCTTTTTCAGAGATACACTTTATATGTAGGCGCGAAACAAGAGAGAACACACGTGGGCCAAGTTATAAGCGGGGAACACAGACTCTTGCATAATACGTAATGCATGAAAAATATATCAATTGTCTTCCATTTCCTTCCTTTCCATGAAATAAAGAACTCTGGTTGGTTCAATTTCTTATGCCTCATGTGTTATGCGTTATGCAAGAATCTGTGCTCCTCGCTATAGCATTTTCCACTGGGAAAACTGGTGCAGCACTAGCACCGTGCTAGGTTTAGATGAAAATTACACTGCAATAATAGCAGGTTAGTGCGGAGAAACATATCTCATTAGACATCCATTTTATGACACCCTTAAAAATATAACTATTTTAAACTTAAATTACTTACATATTAAAAATTCCAAGCATGACCGTATATATGAATACATCAAATATGATAAAGAAAGCCAAGAACGGTCAAATTTTGAATGTTACAAATAATACATTATATTGTATATTCTTTTATTAAATCTTTTATTATATCTGGAATAAATTGATTTAATAAAAGAATAATATAATATATTATTTGTAACATCCAAAATTTGACCGATCTTGGCTTTCTTTATCGTATTTGTTAAATTACTTATTTTACAATATTTTGATTCATTTATTTATTTAAAACATTTTTTAAATTAAATTTTTACATTTAAAGAGTTTTAAACGTCAAAATGGCATTGCATAGCTATTATTAGGAACATTGAAACTGAACAATGTCATTGTTATAACATTAATTACAATAATGTAATACTATATCATAACATAATACCTTAATATGAACACAACTTCAATTTCAACTTCGCGTTTTCTACTAGGAAAACTGGTACAACACTGGTGCGCACTGAGTGCAATTGTGTTGTTCCACTGTAAAAACTAGTTCAGGGGGTCGATTGTGTATCTTCAAATGGGATGAAAATTACAAAAGTGAGCAAATTCATTAGAGTAATCATAATTTATTTGATCAATACCTAGTAATCTTTGCTCATTTTTGTAATTTTCATCTACCTTTCAAAATCCACAATCGACCCCCAATATTTAATGTTCCATTGATAAAACTGTGGTGCAAAAAACTTGCACTGACAAGGGAAGTTTTACAACTGTCCGAAACCGATTTGATTCTTCATGAAATATGTTGTAAAAATGAAAATCTAAGAAACACGTATTTTTTTATATGTACATTAACTTATATTTAAGGAGTGAAACACCTCGACGATATTCGACTCGAAAAAAAACGGTATTTTTCTTTCGAATCGAATATCGTCGTCTAAAAGATAGAAAAAAATTTTTTTGTACGGTTTCAAGAGTACTTTAAAGTTAGAAAAAAATTTTTTTTATTTTTTTGTTTAACAAAATATCCCCACCATCCGTAATTTTCTTAAATTTTCAATTTTTTTCACCAAATTAAAAATTATTTTTTTATAAACTTAGCCATGTGTAATAAAGTTATATTACGACATATTATTTTCGAGAATTAATTATTAACTCTTCCGTACGCTGTCCATGCTCATATACGTAAGTAATTGTCGTTGGAACAATAAAATATATGAAAAGATGTCTTAAGTAAAATTTGTATAGTTTTTTACACGTGTGTGTATGTAGATTTTGTAAATATATATTATTAAAATATATATATATATATATACACATGTTAACCTTGTTATTATTTCTTTGACATTTAATTTTTTCCATGAATAAAAATTAAAAACAATTTTATTCCAAATCCATTCTTTTATAATAAAATTATTGTATAAGATTAGTATCTTTAAAAAATAAATTTTTTAAAAATTGTTGCATTTAAAATTACATTGAATTGTTAGAAAATCTCAAGTCTGAAGAATTCGTTCACGTGTAAAAAAATATACAAATTTTACTTAAAATATCTTTTCATATATCTTATTGTTCCGACTAGAACATCTGAACTGGAAATATCTGAAGATCTATCTGTGGCTCAGGAAGCAGTTGAAAAAAGAAATTATATTGTAAATAATTTGTTAATTAAGTATATAAAGTAATGAAAATAGGGTTAAAGTATACAAGGTAAATAAAGTGTACAAAGTAAACAAACATATGTATGTAAAAATGAAAATTTATTATTAATAACATTACATAATTACATTTTCGTTACATTTCTTTTTATTTGTTCCATCGCTTTTATTTGTTCCTCCTTAACTGCAATCAATTTTTTTCTCACATTGTAAACCTCCTTTGAATCTCGCCTTTTTTGGCCATTTTTTAATGGAGTACAATGTCCGAAACTGAATCTGACATTTCTGCTGAATTCGGCCTATCACTTAAATATTCATTTTCTAACGTACAATTAGAATTACTATTATTAACATCGATAATTAATTTTATAAATGAACCAGCAGCAATCGGACAATGACGCAGCTCTTGCATTCGAATGTGGACACAGAATAGAAGAAGTGCAGTTCATTGAGAGACTACTTAGAGAAGGCGTGGATCGGCTGAAATTTGTTGAAACGCTGCTTGGTCTTAATACAGTTGTAAATGCCCAGTCTATGACTTGACTGAATGAGGATATTGTCGAACCGAAGTTTATGAAAAAAAATTTCCGCTCAATAGGATGATGTCCGCTCCCGCAACATGTTAAGGAAACGATGCGGAAAGTACGTCATTCAGTGGATAGTTCCATAGCATTCTTTACTGCTGAATGCGCCCATTGATAATAAGTGATTAGATAATAACTAGGCGATAATTTATGATATAAGTTTATGTATACATTCAAGATAAGTATAACAAATGGACAATATAAGAATATTCATATAGCAGTTTTACGTTTAGTCAGTGCAATAGTTTTGCCATAATCATATCTGTGCAATTTGTTAAATTGTTTTTATATTTCGATTCAAAGCCAAGTTTAATCTTTGGAAATGATTATCAATCTGCTTATATTATTAGATTTTTATTAGCATCTATAAGTTCAATATATCTAACAGAAACACCAGTAACTGAAGCAGAAATAGTGTTACGTCCAGACTCCACAGTTCTTTTCTTCGATTAGAATTTTCGTCATTATCATAAAAGTTATTAACAAATAATACCGGTAGACCATTTGTTTCTACCATAGGAAGTTACAATAGTGAGCCGAATAACATTCGCCTTTTTAGACTAATAATCCACTCGGGACAAAATTGTTGGATTAATATTTGAACCAAGTGCCGAATAGACGAACTGTACCCCGGGGAACGGAAGAAGTAAATAAATTAAGAATTACAAACTAAAACAGCAATTGTCTGTAATGAATGTGGCTCTCAACTATTGAGCGGCAAATAGTCGATGATGGAAGTAGTTTTAGACACATATCCTAGTATTCCATTTCACCGCCGATACTCTTAATTCTAATCCTAGATTAGACCAATAACATACGCGAGATCTGCACGCGACACTACTAACTCGCGAATATAAAGGAGCGAACTTTCGCAGTCAGTCAGTCAAAATTCAATCACGAACCTTTACCGATCCGCTACCAGTTCAATAAAATTTCAGATATCAAATACTCTGCCAGTCCACGATCAATTCTATCAACCAACTTTAATTGTAATCCGCGACACGATCGAGTGTCTCCAAATCATTTGGGTCCACAGGACATTCAGCCACCTACAGTCAGAGACCACTGAGATCGAACCTGCAGTCATCCTTGAAAACTTCCAGAGTAACAATAAATTTCATCTTAACTAATATATCCGTATACTCACCGCAAAATCTAACCCAACGCAAAACCATAGTGTCACGCTTAAACCACCTCCACAAGGGTTGGCTTGGAAGCCGGCCCGTGAAGTGCAGAGACTCCTGGACCAAGCGTAGCAGGAGTACCTTGAGGCTTCTCAAAATCGGAGTCACCCAGCTGAGGACGTATTGCCTCCACCTTCGCCACCACGGCTTCGTTGGATCTACTTGCTAACCAAGACGCGTTAGAAATGATCTCCTTCTCCTTCACTTCCCCCTCGAACTCTTTCTCCCCTTCTTCACCTCCTCCTCGATCTCCATCACTCGCGTTTTTGGACGCTCTGATGGAGCGTATTTTCCTTAACATCCCTCTGCTAACTCGATTCATCCGTCATCTCAATCCCGTTTTCCCCCAGAAGAACTCCGACGAACTCCACGGACAGCATGAAGTTCCTAGAAGAAATTCCTCCTCCACCACCGAGATCCTATTTTCGCATCCAAGAGAGTAACTCATTTGAGTCACTTGTTAGACAATTCCCGGGAATTACCGAACCTATTCCCGAGAGGACTTCTACGATCGGGCCCCATTATTTTGATCCATATGAAATCCGGCATGGAATTACTCCGTTGGTCAATTTCCCCATTCTTATGATTCGTGTTTATTCCGAATTCCGCCTATTCACATTTAGTTCTGGTGAAATTCTTTTTCAATCCTCCTTTTCCTCCTTCCTCTGTTACTACCCATGAAATAGAATAAACAAAAACCTATATGCTCTGCTCGCCCTGAAACTTCATTCTCTGGCGATTTAATGCAATTTAATATGTTAAATATGTTTAATATGTTAACTTAATATATAATAAAATTTAAATAGTTGTTAAATAGTTGTTAAATATTAAATAGTTAATAATAATTAGCGCGTCGATCTGTAAATTTTTCTTTCTTTTTATAGTAATCATATTAATTAATGTGTAAATTAATTTGTAATAATAAATTTATTAATGTATAACCTTTTTCTTTATCTTCTGTAATTGTATTGTGTTTGAGATCGGTAAAAAGTAAGAACTCTTTCGATCGACCGACAGTAATTATTATTGAACGCACGCATAAGGTGAGCTCGTGATTTCATCTCGAGCCCGACCATAATCCTCGTCAAAGTCAGGGATTCGTCGTTCTTTAGTCTTTTCAAAACAATTCAGTACACGCAAACAGGCACCGGCAACGGACAATCGAAAGTTCTAGAACAATTCAATTCGCGCACGCGAGCGCCGCGCTTCGACGAATACGTCACGCGCTGTCACCAATCCCACGTACGGATTTTCTGTCGCGCATGACTGTTACGTTGAACGTCGTTAGAAAAGAATCCAAAGCGCCAATCAATTTTGTACAACCAATGCCACGTAATAATTACGCAAAATTGTGGCAAAATTTTATTGGATTTCTCCCAAGAAGAAAGCCCAGGCCGAAAGCAATAAATGCTTCGATCTCGCCGTTCCTCCTCCTTAGACTTTTTAGAGTTCTTAGAGTCATAGTCTCGCTACTATATCGCTTCGTAAAACCGTAATAACCGCTTAGTGAAAACCGCTATAAAACGAATCTTTTCGAGAAGTGCCGAGAAAATCGCCGAGATTTTCCATCACCGCGATTCCAAATACAATTTGGAAAAAGTGACCGCATTTAATATTCTGTTAATCTAATATTTAATTAATTATATTTTCTGAATTTGTAACTGAGCATATTAAAGAAAATTCTTTTGTTAAATTACAAAGAAACGGAGTTCTCTTTACTGTCGTGTATCATATCAAACGTGTGCCGTTCTCTCACTCGAATCTTTCCACGTGGTGCATTCCCGCACATTTCTGGTCCTTCGAGCCGGATACTCGTCGGCATCCGCAGTGACGAGTGCATCGCGTTCAGTTTGCTAGTGCTGAAAAGAAAGAGTGAATGATGGGTAAGAAACTGCAGAATTTGCTGACGAAGCAAAACAACTTTCGCAATCGCATGGCTCAGTCAGTATCAGATCTGGAAGAGCTCGGCGCAGCGAACATTACGCTGGCAGCCGCCGAGACATTCGTCGGTCTTCTGAATGGATTGTGGGCGAAATTTGAGGCTCAGCATGAGCTCATCATAGAGCATCTTGAAGATGCATTCGAGGAGAACGAATACAACTCGACCAGAGTCGATAACTCAGCGAGAGTGACGTACGTCACGCAACGAAGTCTCCTTCTCGACTATGTTCGCAAACTCAAGGCGAAGAAACCGAGCTCAGCTTCCAAAACAGAAGGTAATGAGTCTTCCGGAAAACCGTCGCTGCTTCGCCTCAAGATTAATTCTTTCTCTGGCGCATTCGAAGACTGGCCTACATTCCGAGACCTCTTCCAATTTATTGTGGGAGACAATTCATCAATCTCAGCAATCGAGAAATTTCATTACCTGGAAACTTGTCTGGAGGGTCCTGCTGAGGAACTGATTCGACCGTTAGCAGTGACCGGAGACAACTATCCACGCGCATGGGAGCTGCTGAACGAGCAGTACGATAATAAGAGAGAGTTATCACGCTCCAATTTCTCCAAGTTTACCGCCGTGGCTAAGATGAAGAGCGAAACTGAGGAGGAGCTTAACCGCATCTCCAACGCCGTGACCAGGGTAGTCAACGGCCAGGAGAGCATCGACAGGCCTATCGGCTCTCATGGCTTCGATCTACTAAATCATCTTGTCGTCGAGCTCTTCGATCCAAGAACTCGCCTGGAGTGGGAGTCACTCTCAAGCGCCTCGAGCGACATGCCCACTCATAAAGAGCTGATGAACTTCATAAACAAAAGGGCACGTACTCTCAAAGCCGCCAAGGCAAAATCGCTCAAGATCTCCGACAATCCGTCGCGATCTGCCAAGTCGCATCACGTCAAGAAACACACCGAGTCTTCTCAATGCGTCCTATGCAAGGGTAAGCACCACGTGATGGTGTGTGAAGAATTCAAGAAAAAATCCGCGGTCGACCGCAAGGCCGTCGCCGAAACTCACAAGCTGTGCTTCAACTGCCTCGGCTCTCATACATTCGCGAAGTGCCAGTCGACGAAGACATGTGCCACGTGCAAGTCTCGTCACCACTCAATGTTACACGACGTGTACGCTTCACCGAAACCTCAAGAGGTCAGCTCACTGTCGGCAGTGCGCCGCGACAACGACCACAAGGCTATTTTGCTCGCAACTGCGCGAGTTTCCATCGCTGATCGTCACGGCATACTACATGCGTGCTCATCGACCAAGGTTCGGAAATTTCTTTGATTTCCGAGGCTCTGGTCCAGCGCCTACGCCTGCCACGCTCTCGATCCGCAATCGAAGTCATCGGCATCAGCGGCAAAAGCTCCGGGCCCAGTAGGGGAAAGGTGACGCTCAAGGTGACGCCTCGTTAACCACAGGGACCGTCTTCACCGTCGGAGCCTTTATTCTGCCACGTCTTTCGCTTTACCAAGGCTCTCATGCAAGGATCAGAATGGAGTGGCCACACTTAAAGGGGCTCCAATTGGCTGATCCGGACTACGCAGCAAACGACTCTATTGAGCTACTTTTTGGAGCGGAAGTATGCTCAATCATTCTCCAGGATGGTCTTCGCAAAGGAGGCCCCCAAGCGCCTATCGCTCAAAAGACACTGCTCGGCTGGATCCTATCGGGAGGTTGCGACCAAGTAACCAACTCAGCACAGTGCCACTCGCTTCAGTGCACCGCAGATCATGAGCTAGCCGAACTTGTGCACCGCTTCTGGGAGCAGGAACGAGAGGTGCCCGCTCCCGTCACTCACGCCAAAAGAGCAGCAATGTGAAGACATTTTCGCGCTACAGCATCAACGCACTGCCGAAGGACGATACATAGTGCGACTACCTTTTGCATCTCCGACGACGCTGGTTGAGACGCGAAGATCTGCTGAACGACTCTTAATCGCCATGGAGCGACGCTGTGAGAGAGACGTACGATTCGGCGATCTCTACCGCGCCTTCCTGAAGGAATACGAGGACCAAGGTCACATGGAATTGGCGCAAGAACCTCCGAATTCTGGTGAAGATCGGTGCTACCTTCCACATCACGGCGTCCTTCGAGAATCCAGCACCACTACGAAGCTCAGGGTCGTCTTCAACGGATCGCAGCGTACAAGGTCCGATGAGTCACTCAATACTCATCTGCTAGTTGGGGCTAACTTGCTGCCACCCCTCGCGAACGTACTTCTGCGGTGGCGGTGGCATCGGTACGGGTGGCATTAGTGGCTGACATCGAAAAGATGTATCGGCAGATTCTTGTTCATCCCGACGATCAAAGGCATCAATGCATTCTTTGGCGACACAGCGTTGATGAGCCTATACGCGAGTTTACATTGAAAATCGTCACTTACGGTCTCGCTTGCGCGCCATTTCTCGCCATTCGCACTCTGCGTCAACTCGCCGATGACGACGGATCGCGTTTCCCTCGAGGCGCAGATGCGTTACGACACGACTGCTACGTCGACGATGTCGTAACCGGAGCGCATAACAAAGCAGATGCTATCGCTTTTCAAATCGAGCTCCGCAACCTCTGCATGGCGGGCGGGTTCTCTCTCCGAAAGTGGGCCACCAACTGCCAGGAGCTTCTTCGCGACATTCCGCCCGAGTACTGCCTCACCAGAGACTCGCGGTCGTGGGAACAAGAGAACCACTCAATTCTAGGATTGCGCAGGTATCCAACCAAGGACGAATTCGCCTTTTCTGTTCCTCCTCGCACCGTCGTCGCGTTTACCAAGAGAAGTCTGCTGTCGGAGACCGCTCGACTCTTCGACCCGCTCGGATGGCTGGCTCCAGTAACCATTCAAGCAAAAATTCTAATTCAGTCGGCCTGGCTGCAGATTGGGACGCACCATTGCCGTCAACCATCACTGGAAAGTGGAAGCGGCTCTGGGAAGAACTTCCACTGCTCGAGAAGCTCAGAGTCGGCCGCTGGCTCGGCACCGGCGACACGAGCTCTCAGCTTGAATTACACGGCTTCGCAGACGCGTCCGAAAGAGGTTACGCCGCTGTGGTGTACCTTCGCATCACCGCAAATAATCAGACAAAGACTCGATTATTGACAGCCAAAAGCAAGGTCGCGCCGATTAAACTTGTTTCTCTCCCGCGACTCGAACTCTGCGCCGCCGCCTTACTTTCAAGTGTACTCGTGCACACGCGCTCTGTGCTAAAACTAGTTGCAACGCCAGTGATCTTGTGGTCAGACTCCAAGGTCACGTTCCACTGGATTCGAGGTCACGCCTCCCGCTGGAAAACATACGTGGCCAATAGGGTATCACGAATCCAGCAGCAACTTCCGGAGGCTCAATGGCGTCACGTCCCGGGCAAGGACAACCCCGCCGACTGTAGGACTCCCGAGGACCACGCGAACTCCTCAGCCATCCCTTGTGGTGGACGGGTCCTGCATGGTTATGCGAGAATCCGACGCAATGGCCAAGCATCGATCAGGAGCCCATCAAAGACGTACCGGAGCAACGTGCCACCGCACTCGCGGCAGTCATCAGGAGCAACCACGAGCCAGAAGAACTCCTCAGGTTCTCCTCATTACACCAATTGCCGAGAGTAACTTCCTGGTGCTGGCGTTGGCGTCACCGCAGTCGCTCAGTCAGATCTGTGGACAATCAGCTCCATGGGTCAGCGCTTCTCCCTACCGATCTCGACGCAGCACTCCTTCAATGGATTCGCGTAGTGCAGTCACTGCATTATCAGGAGGAGATGACTGCTCTCGAAAACAAACGCTGTCTTGCAAGATCCAGCCATCTGCGAACCCTCAGCCCGTACATGGACGAACACGGAATCCTGCGAGTCGGAGGACGCCTCAAGCACGCAGCGCTGTCTTTCGCGACATCCTCTCATCGTACCTCCAAGGTCATGGCTCACTCGCCTGCTGGTGGAAGCCTACCATCGCCGTACTCTCCACGGAGGAGTTCAGATGACCCTGGGAATGCTTCGCCTCCGGTTCTGGATTCCACAAGGCCGAACGGTGGTCAAGCGATGGCTGCATCATGCGTGACATGCACTCGGTGGAGGGCTGCCACTCCGCAACCGAAAATGGGAAACCTTCCTCCAGGAAGAGTGACTCCTGCACGACCATTTCTTCACGTGGGCATCGACTACGCCGGGCCTATCTTCATCAGGACGAGCAAAGGGCGTGGGCACAGCGCTCACAAATTTTTCGGGCGCCGACCGGCAACTTCGAGAGATGCTCCGAGCCTCCTCGTCAGAAGGACGAAAGATCGCACACGTCGCTACATCAGAGGGGATCCATTGGCATTTTAACCCCCCTTCGGCACCACATTTTGGTGGACTCTGGGAGGCGGCCGTGAAATCTGCTAAGTATCACCTGCGCCGAACCATCGGAGAAACCAGGCTCACCTTCGAAGAAATGAGCACCCTGCTTGCACAAGTGGAGGCATGCCTGAACTCCCGGCCCATGCATGCCCTCTCAGACGACTCCGACGACCTCACGGCTCTGACACCAGGTCACCTGCTCATCGGGGCACTACTGCTGGCCATTCCCGAGCCTTCCTTGTCGAACAAAAAGGAAAATTTGCTTTCCAGGTGACAACTTGTCCAGCGGATGCGAGACCACTTCTGGCAGAGATGGTCACGCGAGTACTTACACACTCTGGCTACCAGACCGAAATGGACCAAGGACGCTTTGCCACCACGCATTGGATCGCTATGCATCATTCGTTCCGAGCTCTCACCGCCAAATAAGTGGCCACTGGCACGGATCACGCAGCTACATCCTGGAGACGACGGTGTAGTGCGAGTGGTCACAGTCAAAACAGCCTCATCCTAATTAATTCGTCCTTTAGTCAAATTAGTTCTGTTGCCAGAAGATGCTACCGCGTTTCTCTCGCACGCTAATGCATCGAATGTAAAGGAGAGCTTGAATTGATCGCCTGTACGTTCGTGAATCATTGCTTCAATTGTATTTATCATATAACTCTCGTTCGCGGTTCAAGCTCTTCCACGGATTCATTGTATTGTATCGCTTATCTTATGTACGTGTTTACGGTTTTATTGTAATCTCAATGCGTTCATCGCATCGCAAGTACTTACGCAAGTACGTGTGCTCCGACGTGCTGTGTCGTACACGAGTACTCAGGTTAAAAGTTCGGAACAGCAAGTACAACGAAATGATTTACCGTGTAAATCAAATGTTCGCACTTTTAAAAGAAATTTGCAGCCAGTAATCGCTCTCGATCAAACAAGCATCGCCCGAGGTAACTTTTATACATATATCGTCACAGAGATGACGAGGCGGGCGGGAATGTTTGAGATCGGTAATTCGGAAAAAAGTAAGAACTCTTTTGATCGACCGACAGTAATTATTATTGAACGCACGCATAAGGTGAGCTCGTGATTTCATCTCGAGCCCGACCTTAATCCTCGTCAAAGTCAGGGATTCGTCGTTCTTTAGTCTTTTCAAAACAATTCAGTACACGCAAACAGGCACCGGCAACGGACAATCGAAAGTTCTAGAACAATTCAATTCGCGCACGCGAGCGCCGCGCTTCGACGAATACGTCACGCGCTGTCACCAATCCCACGTACGGATTTTCTGTCGCGCATGACTGTTACGTTGAACGTCGTTAGAAAAGAATCCAAAGCGCCAATCAATTTTGTACAACCAATGCCACGTAATAATTACGCAAAATTGTGGCAAAATTTTATTGGATTTCTCCCAAGAAGAAAGCCCAGGCCGAAAGCAATAAATGCTTCGATCTCGCCGTTCCTCCTCCTTAGACATCTTAGAGTTCTTAGAGTCATAGTCTCGCTACTATATCGCTTCGTAAAACCGTAATAACCGCTTAGTGAAAACCGCTATAAAACGAATCTTTTCGAGAAGTGCCGAGAAAATCGCCGAGATTTTCCATCACCGCGATTCCAAATACAATTTGGAAAAGGTGACCGCATTTAATATTCTGTTAATCTAATATTTAATTAATTATATTTTCTGAATGTAACTGAGCAAAAGAAAATTCTTTTGTTAAATTACAAAGAAACGGAGTTCTCTTTACTGTCGTGTATCATATCAACCGTGTGCCGTTCTCTCACTCGAATCTTTCCGCGCAGTGCATTCCCGCACATATTGTATTAAATTTGTAATCCGTTAATAATAAATTGATAATGGTTAGTAATAAACAATAGTAATAATTTTATATCTCTCTCATTCTTTAAATTTAATATCTTAAAACTTCATATCGTAGTCATTTAACTATGCCTTTTCAGAGATCGCACATGATCCATTCCCGAATTAAGGGATTAGATTCCTCGACTCGAAATTCGGACCGACGATCGCACCGCTCGTAGGAAGCAGGTATTATAGCGTCTTTGCGGGACATTGATTCATATTCCGAGACGAGCACAAAGGGGTTCGACTCGCTTTTGTGCGGATACCGAGACAAAACTTTGACCGTCCTTTCAGGTATCCTCATTATTTTCGCTCCTCTTCTCTCCAATAGGATCATAAATTTAAAAATCTTCAAGGATTTGGACATAACGTAACAATAGAATTAAAAGAAAATATATAAAAATTATTCCTAGATAGCATTTTTCACTATAATGGATTGGAAATAACAGAACAAAATCTATCTTGATCAAGAACTTTATAAACTATATAATTTTGAAATAATTGAAGAAGAAGCATGGAGTGAAGATAATTTAAATTCTCATCCTCAATATTCAACTGATGACATAGACTTTGACAGTTCTTATAAAAGACAAGCTGTTGAATATTTGGCGGAATTGAGATATTAATAAAAAAAATAAAAACAAAAGGAATCGTCCGTTAAAATCAGTGCAAAATAAATTTAGAAGAGTTTCATTTGAACGTCAATTAAGACGAGGGGAAGAACAATTACATTCAGGTGGAAGTCATATAGAAAAATTATCTTACATCTCCAAATTTACATGATAAATTTATTGCAGTTGAATCAGGATTCACAGTTCATGATAGCGATTTACAAAGATAGATTTTACAAGCTCAAGAACAAATAGGAAATTTAAATCCTATATTTAAAGCAGTTGAATATCAACATTCAAAAAGTCCCATCGAATTGTTTCGAGAAAAATTACGAAATTTGTAACTAGAAGAACAATAGAAGATTCCGTTTAGTTGCAAAATACAGCTAATGATTTTCTGAAAACAATAAAACCACTTATCGAACAGTTTATCTGAAAATGTTTTTAATTCTGATCAAAATTTAATTCTGGTTTCCAAGTGGAAATTCATTGTCTAATAAAGAAAGTAGAGTGTGTAATCTATATCATCATCATCAATACACTCATACACCATATAAACCAATAATCGTGTAATGAAAATTTGCTGTCACCTTTATTGTATTGAAAGAAACTAATGATATATTTGGATCAAGAGTACAAGAAACCTTATTTACACTAATAAATGTTATTGTAAAAGCATCGAAATCTGGTAAATGACTTCAGGTAATTAAATAAATTTTCTTTTACAATACATCTGTTTTATTAAAAAATAAATATAAATTTGCATAAACGGAATAATATAATGAAATTATAAGTCTTATTTCTGTGATATTTAAGAATCTCATAACATTCATAAAATAGTTATTAATTTAACATTTATATTTCTTACAGATCATTTTAAAATGTGATAAGAAGAAGCTTATTTTCCAAACATTAGTTCTAATAGTGTTTTTCTTATCGATTCATAGACTGAACATTGTCCCAATATTATTTCAGATTTAACACCTGAAAACATATTATGAGTATACCGAAAGGCATTACAGGGAATATACATCCATTAGATGTTTACGAATTTAGAATTTGGAAAAATTTTTAGATATTGTTTTATTATTGGAAATATAAATTTATATACATGAACGAAATAATATAATAAAATTACAATCTCTGATACATAATCAATTGTCATCCTCGCGATATCACAACTTATTTAAATATTCATGGTTTAAAAATGGTTATACAAACGAAAGACCAGAAAATTTGAAAATCCAGTAGAATTTAATTTTGACAAAACTTCAAATATGATATCGAAGGTAATATAGCATTGCAGTAATATAGCTATAATATAATAAAATGTTCATGGTGTAAGAAGTCATTAGATTTGAAACATTTTTTAATCGAGTATCATTATTATGATGAATATAATGAGTAAACGATACAAAATATAAATTTATTTAGAAATTATTTCATTATTAAGTATAATATATTACGTTTTGAAATTATTACGTAAACGACAAGTAAATAAAATATTAAAGCGAAAAACTAAAAATAACTTTAAGAGAATAATCAATAAAGATATTATAAGGAAATAATGTACAGAGATGAATAAAAAAATTTTACTCACTTTAAGGAAAAGTATTAGGTGTTGGAATTAATTCGTAGCGTTTTTTAATGAAAGAATGTTATTTATTTCACATGAGCATTAAAAAATACATTAATGAAAGTACTTCCCATCACTTGTAAAACGCTACGAATTAATTCCAACACCTAATAATAAAAATTATTATAACTCTTAACATTATTTATAATTTGTAATGTTACAAATATCAATTAATATTATTTATAATTTACAATGTTATAATTTACAATGTTTATAATTTGTAATATTACAAATCTCTTATATATCTCTTAACATTATTTATAATTTGTAATGTTACAAATGTTAATTTCTTTATTCGTTGATTTATGTATTTTATCGTTCCGACGATAATGATTACGTATATGAGCATAGATAGCGTATATACGAAAGCATTAATAATTAATTCTCGAAAATGATATGTCGTAATATAACTTTATAACACATGGCTGAATTGAATTTGTCAAAAAATAATCTTTAATTAAGTGAAAAAAATATTGAAAATTTAAAAAAATTACGGGTGATGACGGCATTTGTCAAACAAAAAAAAATAATAAAAATATTTTTAATTTTAAAATACTCTTGAAACCATACAACTTTTGTTTAAAAAATTTTTTTCTATTTTTTATACTTCTCGACTCGAAAGAAAAATACCATTTTTTTTTTCAAAGGGATGTTTCACCCACTAAACATGAATTGGCGCACGTATAAAAAAATATGTGTTTCTTAGATTTTCGTGTTTTACAACGTATTTCATAGAGAATCAAATCGGTTCCGGACAATTGTAAAACTTCTCTTTTAAGTTCAATTTTTGCTCCACTGTCTTCAAAGTCAATGGAGACCAGTGCAAATTGAAATTGAGGTTGTGTTCGTGCTAAGGTATGATATTGTTATGATATGATATTACATTATTATATAATTAATGTTATAACAATGACATTGTTTAGTTTCAATATTTTTAATAATAGCTATGCAATGACATTTTGACATTTAAAACTCTTGAAATGTAAAAATTTAATTTTTAAAAATGCTTTAAATAAATTAATGAATCAGAATATTGCAAAATAAGTAATTTAAGTTTGAACATAGTTATATATTTTTTAGGGAGTTATAAAATGGATGTCTTATGACATGTTCCATTAAATCGCACTAAACATATATTATTATTGTATTAGTGCAGTTTTCATCTAAACTTATCCGGCAAAAAATTTTTCATGCATGAATACATATAAATATGTGCAACATACATAACGCGCATAAATATTCATAAACATATATAATTATATATGAAATATGTCCATACATGTTCATATATCCTTTTTTCTTTTGTAAAACTACTTTTTAGTGTAATAGAAATAATAATAGTAATGTGAAAACATTAAAAATAATTAAAAAGATAATTTTCGCACTATTTGTTTTAGAAAAAATCAAGTTTGAACAAATGTAAAAAAAATTACTTATAATTACGTATAATTATACATATATAAAATTATGCATAATTATGTATGAGTAATTTTTTTTACATTTTTCCAAATTTGTTTTTTTCTATAACAAACAATGCAAAAATTATTCCTTTAATTATTTTTTTATGTTTTCATATTACTATTATTATTTCTATTACATTAAAAAGTAATTTTATAAAAGAAAGAAGGACATGTATGAACATGTATGGACATATTTCATATATATACGTAATTGTACACGTTTATGAATATTTATGCATGTTTATGTATGTTTATACATATTTATATATATTCATGTATGAAAAATTTTTTTTGGGTACTTGCACGACGCTGCACCAGTTTTCCCAGTGGAAAATGTTATTATTATAGGTATTCTAAACTAAATTAGTGCGTCCTTTCCTAAATGAGGACTACTCCCACTCCTCACATTTCTGACAATGCTCGATCTAGAGATAGTATGTCTATGCTCCCATCCCCCCTGCTTAGGAGCGAACGATGTCCACGCAAAGCGACTCCCACCCTATCCCCCCTCCCTTTTAGGGACACACGACTTTCACGCGAATATTTATTCATTTTAGTACTTTATTTTTAAAAATAGCTTTTTTGATGAGTCAAAAATCCCTTCAAGAGCTTTTATGAAAATGGAACTTTTTCAAAATTTTATTGAAATCGGAGAGATTCAATTTTCGGAAGTTTATCCGGAAAATATATTAATGATAATTTGTTGGAAGGTTTGGTCGCAGCATATTTCTTAAGCCAGTTCTACATTAGTTGCAAGCTGATCGTAAGTTTATTGCGACAGCCAATCTGAAGCGATTTCAAAATGCAAGCTTCAAATTGACTTTGTCGCAACAAACTTGCGATCAACTAATATAGAATCGGCTTTATAGACCTCGCATTATACTGCGACTATCCGGAAATATTCCGCACGCGATTTGGCGGCTCAGCCGCGTTGAGCGGTAGTAGGGAAAAAATAGGCAGCGTTTCAGAAATCAGCCCGAAATATGCAACTAATTTCGAGGACTAGTTTCACAAACGCCAGTTTAATCGGCTGTTGATTGACCAATCGCGTTTGCTGTTTAGTAGAATCGACCAATTGCGGTTGATAGTTAATCATGATTAAGCTTGATCGGCGTTGGTGAAATTTATAATATGAGATGAACTTATAATAGAGAATAAACTATTCTAATGTCGCATAAGTTAATTTGTGAGATAGGCAATATTGCATCTAAAATAATCTCAACTACACTCTAGAGACTCTCTAATCAGAGTCTAGCCACGTGAAGTGGCTATTTTTCGAAATTGTGCGAGAGAAAAAAATCATGCTATTTCACTTCATTTCACGCTACAATGGCGTATGAAGCTGCTTTTTCATGCGAACAAAGAAAAGCTAACGTTTATCCCCACTCCGTCACAATTCAAATTCAGTGTTGAAAAGCTAAAGCTACAGCCTTTCTTTTCATAGAGCGAAGTTTCGCTGGCGAAATTACACCCTATGCCGTGAACAAACAATTAAAAAAATTGACCAATCAAAAAATGCTTCAAAATATTTGGTCAATCAGAACCATAGCCAGAGTCAGCGTTGCTTCGCTCATAGTTGAACAATGTCGAACTTTGAGCGTTTATTCGTTGGATTCGCCATTTTAGCGAAAATTGATGGAGAGAGAGTAAAACGCCAGCTTTTACTCGCTGCGTGAAATTGCACCTTTAGTTGCAACTCTATAGAGACGCTCTATAAAGGTACAATTTCATTCAGCGAAGCTTCGCTGGCAAAGACTCTCCACTTCGCCGATTCGAGCGAAAATGCGTAGCTAACGAAACTTTACTCAAAGTTCAATATTGTTCAACTATGAACGAAGCAATATTGATTCCGATTATAGTCCACTTGACTATTGGCTAAATATTTTGAAGCATTTTTTGATTGGTCAATTTTTTGAATTGTCTATTCAACGCTCCTTTATTCACGGCATGTGGGAGTAACTTTGTCAGCGAAACTTCGCTCCATGAAAAGGTAAGAGGGCTTTAGCGAAGAGCGTTGAATGCTGGCTTTATTTATGGCGGAGTGGGGAGTCTTCGCCAGCAAAGCTTCGTTGCATGAAAACCTTAAGCCTCATAGTTTTTGATGAACATTCAGGCACGTTCAGGCGACTAAAATTTAAAAAATGTAAAAATTTAGTAGTGCCTAATCATAAATATTACGACAGATATGACTCCTGCACACAGAACGCGGCAACGCTTGCCGCGAGGCGGAAGTTGGAGCGACAGCCAATCTCGCTTGCTTAGAAATAATAGATATATAATTTCTACCACGTGATAAAATAGTCCAAGATCCCACCATTTGTGCACTTATCGCATATGTAGATGAAATGTAAAAAAAATTGAAGTTCGTGTTGAGGGCAACACTAAACCGCAAGGGTGCCTAAAAAAAATCAGGAATATGATTTATGAGAAAAAGAGCGAGCGTGCGAGTCCTGGCAATGAAGAAGGAGCAACTGACGGTCACAATTCGCGCACATACGTTCAATCGTCAGTTGCTGCGTCCTTATTCACCGCCCGGGCCGCGCGCTCGCTCCTTCTCTCGTAAATCGTAAGTCGTAATTAATGATATTCCTGATCACTTTTTTTAAGCACTCTTACGATTTAGTATTGCTCTCAACACGAACTTCGATTTTTTTACGTTTCATCTGCATACGCGATAGATGCACAAACTCGTGGGATCTCATACTAAAAGTTGAATTCAATCCAAATTTTGCCGCGCAGTGGAGGCAGTATTAAGACCGCAGCACAGACTTTTGCATAACGCATAATGTGTAGTGCATAAGCGAATCAACTAATCAGAATCTTTCCTTTCCTACAATTCCATGGAAAAGAAAAATTTCAATTGATTGATTCCTTTATGCACTATGCATTATGCGTTATGCAAGAGTCTGTGCTGCGGCTCTTACATCATTTCTAGAAGTTTTGCAAAGTGGGGACTTAAGAACATAGAATTATAAGCTAGAGCGACAACTTCCATTGCCGCGGTTCTGTTTGCAGGAGCCATAAGTCCATGGCCATGCATCATGCATTTAAAGTAAAAGCATAATGTATTTTTATTATGCATTTAAATGAAATGGATGAAAAATGTCAAACCAATCACATACGAGAAGAAGGCCAGACTCTGATTAGAGGGTCTCTGTATTACATTCAATAGATAAGATTTATACTTATTCATTATAGAGTTCTCATTTAGTTTTAATTATATAAAAAAATTCAAGAATAAAATATCTATAATATATCAAAACTACATAATCAAGATGTATAGTTGCGTTATAATTATTGTGTTGAGTTAATTATATACATATATTTATGCAAAATTTTAATTAGAATCATGTTTACGTATAAAATCTTGCGTATTTTCATTGACTCCGCCATACGTTTGCATTCTCACCTGCAGCGGACTTGCTTCATCCTGCAATTAATAAAAATATTTAATCAGATTAGGATCAATGATTAAAAAATTATTTTTAATATAAAATATTAAAAAGAAAAAAAACAATTTTTGATAAATATTTAAAACAAAGGATGCATCCCTAATAACACTTGCACAAGGAAAGATTCAGTACCACCTTCACGATGCAAAAAATTCAATTCGGTTCATAGGTCGAATCTTACATTTCAAGATTGTCTTAAATATAATCTTAAGATGTTGTAAATCAATCCGAAAACTGTATTAACATCTTAAGACATTATTTTAAATAAAAACGGACTATGAATATCGCCTCATGTTTCGCGTTTCACAGTTGGTAGCCCTTCCACACTATTGATGACGAGGAGCAAAAGCGTAATTTGACCGAAATGCACACATCATGTAATCCTTCCACTGTGGTTCTATCCCATCTCTCCTCCCCTCCCTAGCTAGGAACAGATAATTTTCCATACGAAGCGAAGTTCACTCTAATCAAATCTCAACTAAAATATAACGCGTAATAACTAATACAATTTGATTGGTTGACGCATGTTATATTTACACAAGTTACGCTGCATGTGAAAACAATCAGATAAGGGTTGGGTTCATAAGTGTAATCGAGCCCTGACAGGGCCTGGCGGCGCCAAGATAGTTTTTTTCGGAAGCCTGGCGGCACGGTGCCAAGATACTTTCCATAATTATTTAAAACTAATTTTTTATGTTTGTATAATAAGACAATAAGAAAAAACAGAAATATTTACTGAAACCTGAATTTCGACATGATAACATGACGTAGTTAACCAAAGTTCAATCATACAGGGTGTCTCTGAAATTATGTATGAAGCTACATTAGGGACATGGAAGAGGTCAAAGAGAATAAAAAAGTCTTATAACATTTTCAGATATTCGCTATAGTTTTCGAATAAAAAAAATAAAATATGTAATTGTAAACCATTGTGCGGCGCTAATGCAGTGAAACAATTGGATTTCCCTTTTTTTTACTCATTCGTTCTACATGTTGCAGATTGGTACTTTGAAAATCTGATAAACCTGTAGGGTAAAGTCGCCTAATATGAGATACCTTTTTTTTAAAAGAGGATTTATTAGATTTTAGGCTAAATTAAAGATTTGTAATTTATTTAATTTGCAACCTTAACTCTTATTTTCGTGTTAATTTTATGAGAAATATATTCAAGATTTACCACCTAAAGTTAGCGATCGATAGTAGTTATACTTTGTTGTATAAAATTTTTTATCGAAAATACTGATTTTGCTCATTCAAAAAATAGATTCCTAATGTGAGATACAAGGATTTTCTTGTATAAGGTGATATCTCATAACAGAAAACTAAGGAAAAAATAAAAATATATAGGCTTCTTATACATGCTTTTATTATATTACATACAAATAGGAACAAAGAATTTGAATGTTATACATAATAATTATATAATTTTTTGGTGTATGTGTATGTGAGTAATCTTAACAATAGAATTTCATTTTTAACATTTCGTTCAATAATATACTTTGAGATATTGAATCGTTTAAATGCTCTCATATAGCTAGGAATACCTTGTGTATCTCATATTACGACTTCCATGCCTTGCGGTTTCATGATTACCAAATCTAATCTTTACAGTTAAACAAATCATTATATCACGTGTTTTCCTTATTCTATCACTGTATACAGACTTTATTACCAAATATTTATTTATTATTATATAATAAATAAATATCCCATAATAGGCGTCTTTACCCTATCGAAGCACCGTCAAGATACTTTTATTTTTAGGACTACACTGGTTGAATTACGTTAACATCAAATCAGAGTAGAAATGCAGGGGAAAAGGCGGAGTTCTTTGAATCTGTAATGGGTGCTTTCCATTTGATGACACAAGTCGATACAAGTGTCGTTCTATCCTTGTTGGCATTCAAAGAGTGACAAAGATAAAACGATACTTTAATTAAGTTCATTAGAGTGAAATTACATGATGCAGAATAGAATTGGAGTAGAGAATGCATCATTGAAGCAACCAATCAGCACTATTCCGCATTTTTCCATCACACAAGTTTTGTGTGCTGTGTGCACATGATACGCCAAAAATATATCTAGCATGAATATAATTTAAAAACTACTAACTTTATGTTATATTATAATTTGCTTATTAAAATGAAATATAATTTTTCAAATTGTAAAAACAATTATCAAAAATTGGAAAAAAGTTATTATTATCTTTCAATAGTCAGGTTCTTTTCTATTATCGGTATGTTGACAATCTATTTGCTGCAGTTCTTTCCTCTGAAATTAGTTCGTTTTTAGAATGTTTTAATTATTTTCACTCGCGCTTCCAATTACGTTAGAAGTAGGCTCAGATTCACTAAATTTTCACGATCATGGTTAAAGAAAAACATTCAACTTTTGATTGGTATCACAAACCGACTTTTTCGGGGAAATTTTTAAATTATTTTTCATCATCCTGTCTCCTAAAAGAAGGGCATAATTTTCAATTTAGTTTCAACAGAGCTTTATTACTATCTAACTCTGAATTTTATCAAAAAAAATCTTATATTCATTATTAATATAGTACTAATTAAGAATGATTATCCCCTTAAATTCATTTTTGATATAATTAACGATAGAATCAAAAACATTCAACATGGAGAAACAATAGAACATGATCGTACCAAAGAGATTTCTCTCTGATCGTACAAACACAAATGAGGAATCAAAAGGTGTTGTACAATATCATGATACTCTTTATTCCATCCGAGAAATTCAATAAATTAAATAGAGATAACATTAAAGTTTCCTATTATAGTTCTAATAAATTGAATAAGTTTACATCAAGATGCAAAATTTTCGATCAATCCTTTCAAAGAATAATGTCGTATACAAGATCATATGCAATGATTATGATGCATCACATGTCGAACAAACGGATAGACAACTTAAAAGAATTGCAGAACACCGTAATTATATTCAGTGGAATATATCTACCTGTTCTATAATCACCTAGGCCTAGTTTCCGAGGATTTAATCCGGATCAGAATATAACTAACCAACTATAGTCGGGTCCCCTGTCGGATACATTCCCCTGTTACAGTCGAACGACAAGGGAATGTTTGACTGTAGTTGATTCTTACATACTGATCCGGATTAAATCCTTGGTGGAAACTAGGTCAGTGACTGCAGATGATACATGATTTTGATTGGAATAACATCTAGATACTAGATAAATAGTTTTGTTATATTAAATGCCTAATTTTCAAGATATTAAATATTAAAAAGCAGAAAAATAGTTTCAATCTTCAAACAGACACAGAAAGTTTTCATAAAGCATATACATCAATTATACAAAATTTGACATTGTTCCTATCTAGTTGTTTTGTCAATCTATTAATCCTCTCAGATAGTAACGGTCTGTTTTGTCGTTAACATAACTTTCAAAAAATTGAACATTATGAGGTTCAATGGTGCGATGTTTAAAAAAAGTTAAGAAAATTTTTTTTTCGAAAAAAACCGGTTGAAAAAAGTTTTCAAAGTTTTTTATATATTTTTAGAATGTACTTGAGATATTACTACCATTTTTTACTAAAATGATCTTCGATTTATTTAGCATTTAATTTTCAAAATGATTGGAAAAGTAGTACAAGCTTTAAAAAATAAAGAGTTTAAGCGTGCGGCGTATGATTAGTCGGGTGTTGCATGAGATTCAGCTACGCATACTACAAGGGCTGCATTCCACAATGCTTGCGAACCATTTGTCCCTTGTCTTTGATATTCGACAAGGATGAAATGATTCCACGAGCGATGTGAGCATAATAGAACGCAGCCTAGGTATTACATTCAGCTATGTATACATGCTTATATGAGAATAACTCGTGAAAAAAATTCGAACTCTTTCTTTTGATTTCTTTTTTTTGACAGCGAGTTCTCTATCCTGCTATTTACATGAGATATTTCCATGTCCATAGTAGACGTATTTTAACATCGGAAATGCTGTATTTGTTCTGTTGTAAAAAATATCACTCTCATTCCAGAAGAAGTACATATGCAGTCCTTACGATGAGGCTTTATATACCAGCTTCTTCTGGAATGACAGTGATATTTTTTACAGCAAAACAAATATTTTATAGCAGTACTTGTGAGTTGAAACGATTCGCTGAGAATTTGAACTTCAATTCATTCATTATTCCACTCGTCTACTTTAGGTTTAAATTGCATATTGATTATTAGAAGTTGATTGTTTATCGCTTTCATCTTCAATATCAAGTTTGCTTTTTTATACTAAAAAACTCGACATTTTCCACATAAAATGTCATGAACAACAATAGGGAGTTTGCATGAAAAAAATAATACATTTTTTGAGGGTTATTATAGAAATATACATCATTATAAATTTATATATAATAAAATTTGTAATTTTTAGTAATAGGTAAGTAGTAAAAAACTAAAAATAAAGTTTAATAATATTTGAAATTTGAGAAAACAATTTTGTTTGGTTAACAAGTGCGTGACGTCACACTGCAGTAAATCGTCTATAACCGTCTGCTTACGCTGGAAGGCTAAAGCAAAATCTTAAAAATCTCTTTTTAAAAATCTCTTTATAAATTAAGAATATTACAATAAAATGCCAAACCAACTGGATCCAGGATTCATTAAAGTTGATTCAATGAATTTGTCAAAAATAACTGTATTTATGATTTGAGAGTACATTGTTAGTGATAAACGATATAATGCTCCAGAAGATCGAGGAATAAAAGCAACTTTGTAAGTACATTTTTATTAGTAATCTTTTCAATTTTATTCTAAGTAGCATGAATAAATATTATAATTAATGTATCTCTGTATCATAGATCATCAAAAGAAAATTACACTGATCCCGTTATAGCAGCGTATAACCTATATAAGTTATGTTAACGTCAAACAGAAAAGTTCTATTTGTAAAAAGTAACAGTAAAAGGAAAAATATGCCTTGAAGTGTTCGACAAAAAGATTATACTATAATCTGTATTGTCGACGAAGAAAAAGAAATAGTTCAACGTAGAATGTCTTGAAGCGTGCAGCATCAGAAGATTAAAATATTTGAGAGCAATAGTTTAAAAAATTTTTATTTCATAAAAGTAATAATTCAATAAACAGTCATTTAAATAATCTTATAGACCAGTTATTTGTGACTTTAAAAATATAAAATAAAAATAAATTCAAGAATAAAATATTTTGGTTTAGAACGATGTTGAAATATTACATTAAAAATGACTCGATTGGACTTGAAACATTTGTTGTCAATTGTAATTGTTTATATGAATTTTTAATGCTAATTTAAATTAAAGTTCTTTGCTATATTACTGGCTCTTTGCCCTTCTTTTGTACCACATTGTTTTATACAAGAGCTTTATTACTATTTATTAATTCAAGATAAAAGTTTATATATATATATAATACATATTTGTAACAATATAAATATCTATATAAGTCTATAAATAAATTGAATTTAATTATAGGAAAATGTAAGCATAGCCTTCTTAATGTGGATTAACAAATGATATGAGTCTGCATCTCCAACTGAAATTGAATGTTATTGGAGAAAATCAGCCTTATCTAATGTGGCAACTTCAAAAAAATTTATTACAACTAATGAGATGACAATGAATTTTAAATCTACGACTGAATATTTAGATGACAACTCCAATTTTATAAAATATTCGAACAAATTAAAGCAAAACAATTAGTTAATCAGTTCTCAAAACATACATTTTATTAGATGTCAAGAGGAAAGAACAGTTTATACATTACCAATGCATCAGTTAATGTTTAACTTTTTGTACTAAAAAAGATTCATTGCCAGTTATTCTAATAAATTTTATTAATTTAAGATTATAAACATTTAAAAAATGGCATTTACACATTAAAAACATGTTTTTTTATTAATTATGAATTATAATTTTAAAAAATAATTTTAGATATAGAATAATTTTACAAATTCCCAAAATACCTTTACATTTGACGTCTAACGTTTCAGTTTTAGGTTATGTTGGATATTTTTACATGAACATGATTAATATTTTTATAATTATCATAATTAAAGAGCATAAAAAAATATATTTTATATAATATCTATATCGAAATGATCTTCACAACAAAAATAATTCCATTTTCCTGGTTCATCAACACGATGTGCACTTTTAAACCACTTTTTTCTCACATTTTCAGCTTCAGGCATATAAAAAAACAAATTTTCAAGTGTTTTAATTGTTATGCTTTTATACATAGGTATAAAATACGTTTTGTGCGTGTTTCCTTTGCTCATTTTTAAAATAAATTAATTTCTTACTGAATAATTGTGGTTTCGTGTTGCAGTGTGACATCACAGCGCGTTCGGGAGGGCCCGGTCATATTTGGACCGTCTTCGCCATTTTAAATAATGCAATACTTTATTATTTATTTTCTTGCATAATTTGCATTAAAAAATTATTAAGAAAGTGCAGTTAAATATATATATATATATATATATACATATATAAATTGTATTATAAAATGCAATATTTTTCAAAAATTATGCAAATTCCTTATTGGTTGTTGAAACTCATTACTAAAATGAATTGTTTCATCTTCAATTTTAATTATCTTCTTTTGATCAGGTACTTTATGCAAAAACTTATCGCATACAGTGTATTTATGATTCGTCAACGACGCAGATATTTTCTATTGCACCAAGTCAAATCAAATGTAAAAAAACAAAATAACAAAAAAGCAAGTATTTTTAAATAAGTATTAATACATATATAAAGACATGTTGTGAGTGGGCTTACTGAAAAGTTCACCAAGCGATCAAATTAAATAATAATGTATGTGATAATAATGTATGTGATAATTCAATTAACATTAGGTAATAATCAAAGCTGATAGCGCTCCATAACAATTCACGTGACACAGAATATCACGCAGAAGACTAAAATATGTCTAGTATGAACATGGAAATATCTCATGTAAACAGTAGGATAGAGGATTCGCTGTCAAAAAAATTAAAGACGTTTGCAATTTTTTCGCGAGTTCTCACATAAGCATGTGTATGTACATAGCTGAATTTAATACCTAGTGTAGTATGCGTAAAATCGAATCTCATGCAACACCCAGCTATCCATATATCATTCGCACAAATTCTTCATTTTTTAAATCTATATACTACCTTTCCGATCGTTTTGAAAATTAAATATGATACTAGAGACTAGATATGTCGAAGGTCATTTTAGTAAAAAATGGTAGTAATATTTTTAGTACATCCTATTTTTAAAAAATATTAAAAATTTTAAAAACTTTTTTCACAGTTTCCTTCGAAAAAAAATTTCATTTTTTTTTAAACATCGCACCATTAAACTCCATTACATATTTTTCTTTCATCGAAATCGGTTTATCCATTAAAGAGAAAATTCGTTTTGTCGATTTCCAATTTTACTCTTATAATTCCCATAAAAAATTTTTTTGAGATAAGTGTTCTACGAAATTCATTCTTGTATTGCTGCTAACTTATGATAAAATCTCAATCAGATAAATGCGGGGGCATACATACTTATCCTGCTAGGTCCTTTGGAAAGTATTATTGTACGTGTATTGTCTATTTGGTGAAATGTTGTATGAGAAATCTCGAGAGACTGGTCTAATTCTTGTAAAAAAAGTGATAAAATGAAAAAATGAACAAAAGTAACATAGAACATTAGAGCAAGAAAGATTTCTTTTTATTTATTGTATTTTAAATTTATTTTTTGGGCATATACATATATGTATATAAATTTTTTTTTATATCAGCTTTTTCATAATATATTTTCATAGTTATATTTACAATTACATAATATTTCTTTATATTAATATACATTTTTAAGTTAATTTAATATTTTTCTTAATTTTTCTACACTTTTTCTTTATTTTTCAGAAAATTTACAATTTATTTTTATTAATTTTCATAAAGTTTAGATTATATCATTGCAATAATAGATTTATTCGCGTCGCATGCTCTAATATGTCTAATATGCTAAAATATGCTTCTATATAGCTTTTACTCACTTTAATGCGTTCATTGGAATGCGACGTGAATAAATCTAGTGAGTCTTGCGAGTTTTGACAGAGTGAAAAAAGGATGAAAAGAGAAAGAAATTTAGATGGCAACGCTAGGTAACTTATTTACTTCATGTATGCGCACTCTATTTTGGCCAACGCTACTGTATATACTGCGACCTACTCTCCTCCGAAATGGTAGATTTCCGTCCTGCCACTGAGCCACACAGCTCTGATGCTGCTGATTTCTCTATTGTACCTATTTTCCGATAAATTTCTTACGTAGGGATAGAGTAGCAAATTGCATCATGTGACCCGATCTCCTCTAATTGGATCTGGATATTAAAGCTCCGTAGAACCATGGTGGGGATATGTCATTCACAGTATTTAGGAAAGTTGCAGTACACTTGTGCTGCCCTACTGAAAAAAATCACGTCACACACTTGCATGATAAAATCATGTATAATTAAAACATGTAAATCACGTAACGGATTGTTCAGTATGAGATTTTTTAAAATTACATAATCTGAAAAAGTCACATGATATGTTCTTTTTTCTTCTATTTCTATCAATCAATTTTTTAAAATTTGACAATAATAAAATCACATGGATGAAATTATTTCTAATAGCATGTGATTTTTTAAATTACGTCATTAAAAAAAAATCACGTACTAATTTGGAACAATACGTTACATGTACTGATTTGGAATAATAATTTACATATTTTAATTATATGATTTCATCATGTAACGTTGTGACATGGTTTCTTTCAGTAGGGTGCAATTTTCTCCTCAATTTTACAATTGATGAGGTCTTTGTAAATGATACGTATTATTGATCTTAGAAATATATATATTCCTCTGTTGTACATATATACGTGAAATAAAACTACCAATTTTTATATTTCAAATATCTGAATAGGTTTTGTACATATTATAAAATTCCTGCCAGGTGCAGTGCTTCAAAATACACAAACTCAAATAAAGAAGGATATTGCTGCATAACATTTGAACAAAATCCGAAATTAAGAAAAAAATGCTGTCGGAATTTCTGATTGGAAACCTTCAAAATCAGCTGTACTATGTGAGATCAGTACCGAAGCGTGCATACAAATGTTTTATAATGTAACTCCGAATTTTTCACACAATTATGTAACTGTTACATACACTCGCATTATATTGAATTTAATATATTGATATTGAGTGAGAAATTATAACATTGATATTATTTTTGTTGGTATTTACGGGAGTTATGTTATAACAGGGAATGGAAGCAATTCGTTACTTGTAAGTTACAAATTACTTTTTGGGTAACTTTAATGATAACTGTTACTTTTTCTTTTAACTGCAACGGTAACTTAGTTACATTTTTTTGGTAATGGTCACAAATTTTACAGTTACTTTTATCGTTACTTAGCACATGACATGATTCGATTAGACACAAGCCACTCATAGCGCTTGAGACTAGAAAACCCCCAGGCACTCGTCTGCTGTGATTGGTCGTCGATTTAAACGACCATTTATACTTCCAAAATTAATAATATGTGTCACTTACAAAGACCTTACTAATTGTAAAATTGAGAAGACAATTACGGCACAAGCGTACTTTTGCAGTTTAAAAGTCACAGTAGGCTTGTGCTGTAATTTTCTTCTCAATTTTACAATTAGTAAGATCTTTGTAAGTGATACATATTATTAAATAATAATGCAGTCTAACCTGAATACCGTGAATGGCATATTTCCACCATGACTCTATGGAGCTTTGATGCTTAGATCCAATCAGAGAAGACCGGGTCACGTGATGCAATTTGCCACTTTTTCCTTGTGATGCTCTCTAGGAAAGTGGGGTGGAAGTTGCTTCGCGTGAAAAATCGTACGCCTCTATGCAAGGCGGAAGATGGGGTAAACCCATGGCGAAAGAATAAAGCGGGAACTCTTGCATAATGCATAACACATGAAGCATAAGAAATTGAACCAATCAGAGTTCTTTATTTTATCGAAAGAAAGGAAACGAAGGACTTTGATTGGTTTAATTTCTTATGCATTACGTTTTATGTGTTATGCAAGAGTTTGTGCTCCCTGCTTAACAGGATGTGTGCAGTTGGACAGTGTTTTTTTCTAAATCTTTGCCCTCTCTGTCTATGAACTGTTCATAAGGTTTAAGAGTTACCAACTGTGAAACGCGAAACATGGAGTATTCATAATCCGTTCTTATTTTAAAACCGTCTTAAATAATGTCTTAAAGATTATACTTAAAACAGTCTTAAGATGTCATATGTCAATCCGAGAATTGTATTAACATCTTAAGACATTATATTATATTTAAGACAGTTTTAAAATAAAAATGGACTATCAATACTATCCTATGTTTAACGTTTCACAGTTGTAGCTTCCTCCTTATGAACAGTCCGTAGACAGAAAAGGCATCGAGATTTAGAAAGAGACACTGTTTAACTGCACACACCACATTATTCCTTCCACCATGGTGAACCTCGCTTCGCATGGAAAGTCATTAATTTCTGTAAGTAGGGAGGATGAGATAAATTTTGTGTTCTATTTATAAAACTTATTTTATTAATAACTTTTTAACGAATAATAATAAGCGCAGGTTAAAACCTTCCGAGGATCACTAGGCTCAGGGTCATGACCTTGACAATATGTAACAAGGTCGAAATTATTGGAAACGAATCCGTATTGTATTCAACATTTACCCAATTTTTTAATTATATTGTATCATAAAATATTATAAGATAAATGTATAGTATATAAAACATATCATACATATATATATGTTACTGATAAATTATACAAAATATATGTTAATTATATAACAATTATGGTAAAATTTGTTTATTAAAAGCGGTTATAAACTTATCATTGAATATTTATTAAGAAATAAAACCTAGTAACTTGAAATTATAATTAACTGATTACTTACAAGGTGTCTCAGATATTATATTAATATCTGAGATATATATTAATAATTATTAAATAAATATATAGTTATTAATTAATTATAATAATTACGATAGGGAACGTCCCCCCTTCTCCCAATGGTCTTGACTTTGACATATGTTGTCAACGTCATAACCCTGAATGACTTCTAAGATTTTAGCTGTCACTCGTTATTGTAAAGTTATTAACAGTCAAAGTTAGTAAGTATTTCCCTTCTTTACATGAAAAGTCAGATAACTCTAGGAGAGAAATACGGAGTGGACAGATTAAGGAAATACTTTCCATGCGAAGCGAGTCCTATCCCAACAAACGAGAATGATTAAAATAGATTGAAATTTTTTTTTATCCGAATGCGTATTTTAAATAGCGAATACTTTTTTTGGATTTAATTGGATTCAATTGGATTCAATTAGATTCAATTGGATGCAATTGGATTAAAAAACTGCATTTCCTATTCAAAATTTTGAATTGAACAATTGTGTGCACAGAAAAACCTAATATTATTTTTAAATTGAAAGGCATACAGATATGCTCCATTTCTATAAATGAATAAAAATGCATTCAGAATTGAAAAGCATTCGTGAATCAATATTTCTGAAAATCTGAATCCATTTCAATTCATTTCAATCTTTCTCGTTTGCTGGGATTCCACCTCCTCCTCTGTCTAGGGGCGTTCGACTTTTCACGCGAAGCAAGATCTACCTGAATGAAAAGTCGTACGCTTCATGGCAAGGGAAGTGAGGTGGAACTCATTTGCCCCTTGACAAATGGTAGTTGGGTGGAACTTGCTTTGCGTGGAAAATCATAAAATATATTTTAAAGCAAAAAATTTCTATTTTATATAGTAGAAACGAGACATCATTTTACAAATTTTTTTTTATTAAATTTTATAACTTTTTAACGGATAACGAGCGACAGCTCAAACTTGTTAGAGGTCACTTAGGGTCATGAACTTGATAATATATGTCAAGATCCAGGTCATTGACAGAGGGGTCTTCTAATGTAAATAATTACCAATTAATGAATAAATAAAATAGATTTATATATTTTGTATGAAAAAATAAATATAAATGAGTATAAAAGCACATATATAGCAGAATGCTTTCAAGCAAAAGGATTATTATCCAGAACAAATCGATAAAATTAATTATTTCTTAAGCAATGAGAACGGAATGTACAATACGTTTTACATGAACAACATTTATACTTATACGTATATTGCAACATGCAGTCAACAGAGTGTTAGCACTATATTTATTATTGCCAAATGTATACTACGGTTGCTCCATAATTGATTAAAATTAAAATAATTTTGATTCATTTTACATAACAATCAATAAAATTCTCTCTCTCTCTCTCTCTCTCTCTCTCTCTCTCTCTCTCTCTCTCTCTCTCTCTCTCTCTATTGTAAAATATGATCCGAGAATTAAATTTCTATTAAAAGCAAAGGTCAAAATAAAATTTATGAAAAAGAGTATTTTTTTAATATCTTTCATCACTAAATTATTATAAATATATACAATTCTTTTTTACATATTAGTATATCTAATTTGATGTATTTTCTTAGTTTATAACATTTACTTTTATATCCAACAACAATTCTTTAAAATAATCAGTATTTGTCTTTCAATTTATAAAAATGATTTATCGTCAGAATAGTACAATTGAAAGATTGGTCAATAAATCTGGGACACTTCATTTGTATAGTCTGCTGAACTTATATACTATATAGAAACTCTACTACCGCTACTAATGAACAGCTGTAGTAATTAAATCGGCTAAATAACTCGCTTAAACATTAATCATAAGTAGCCGGCTGTGAAAGGTATTCGCTTTCTTGAAGAATGATGCGTGACTTATCCTTCAACGATCACAGTCGGCGCGGCGGGAACATCTTTTTCGATAGTGTGAATGTAGATCAAGGACATATAACATGAGATGCGTGATTCATAACTCAATAATTTATTCCTATTACATTTATCCTTACAGTTAACAACACTTATAAGCGAAACTGCAGAAGTTTGTGGCACTTTGCATTAGATTTTAAATGAAAAAAAAACAAAACAAAACGACAATGATAATGAGTTTTGTGTCATTAATATTTTTACAAAAATCGTAATACATTTTTGACGAATGTCTGACAAATATATATTAATGTAAATCACTGAAAGTATATGACTGCAAATTGTTATTTTATAATTTATTTATAATTTTAACATTTTAATATTTTGTGGTAATATGACCCCATTCTAATTTTCCAGTTTTTTAATATTCAAAAGTTACTTTAAATCATCATATTTTGCTAAATTATAGACGTAGGAAAAAATTTTTTTTTCATTTAAAAGTGCAATATCTATACTTTGAGATGATATCAATGATTATATTAGTAAATTTTTGTTAGTTCTTAAAAGAGTGCAATAAATTTCAAGATTTTAGGTATCTCAAAATTCAAGTACGTTCTTATTCAAACCTCACCACACCTTTGAATATTAAACTGATTGAGCAATAGCGGATTTAAACAGAGGTCCACGAGGTTCAGGTCTAGAGGCGTCATCCTCCAAGAACCAAAATTAAAGTAAATTTTATATTTGTGCAGGATTGTCAGTTGTGCAATATGTGCCAATGTGGCACCTTGAATTAATGCTTTATGACATACAAAAAAAATCTTGATGTTTTGATGGAAAAGTAACACTTTTCGACTAACTTTTTTTTATTGTTCATTTATCTAATAATAAATAGGGACGCCAAAAAGTACAGGAGAATTTTTGCATACAGTGCAAAAATGTGTAAATCCCCCACTGATTGTAAGTAATAATTGAACAAAAGCACTTTATAGTAGATTTGCTCTGTAAAATCTTTTTTTAATCTTATTATTTACATTAATTATTTGCTGAGTAATTTAAAAATGGGGAAAAATTTACTGAAAAAAATGATCCCTTAATTTTGTTGTACAGTGTATGTATATATATATGTATATATTAGCTATTAGGTGTTGGAATTAATTCGTAGCGTTTTTTAATGAAAGAATGTTATTTATTTCACATGAGCATTAAAAAATATATTAATGAAAGTACTTCCCATCACTTGTAAAACGCTACGAATTAATTCCAACACCTAATATATATGTATATATTAAGAATTTATTATTAAAATTAATTATATTCGTTGTTATAAATTACATAAAACTAATAAAAATTTAATAACTTTAATTTAATAACGTAATAATTTAATAACATAACGTAATTGTATATATACTTTATATGTTTATGCATGCATTTAAAAAAAAGTTTTTATCTTTCTTCTTAACTTACTTAAAGTTTAACGTCATTTTTCAATTACAAATTTTCCGTTTCAGGCAGAGCAAATTGGTATTCGGCTTAAAACTGAATAAATCTTAAAGAGGACAATTCGGTACACATTCTTTCAATCTTTCTATCCTACCTTTTAACTTGCAGCTACAATACATCTGCTGTCTCATCCCTGACTGTAATCTCTCTGTCCACATAATTCACCAATTTCTTTCTCTAATCTATTCTATTCTACATCAACATGAGATTTGTTCGCGTCGCATACTCCAACATATTTCAACATGTTCCTATCATAACTCCTACTCACTCTAATGAGAGCGTTTGAGTGAGTAGGAGCTACGATTGGAAGAAGTATGAGCATGTTGGAGCATGTGACGCGACCAAACCTCTGATTTCATCCACTGCTGGATATCGGTCTCTTCCAACCTTTTCCATTCTTCATGATCTTTGGAAGGAGTTTTGTATTAAAACGCTACGCTTGCCGTGCGTGTTGGCAAATACATATATCCATTGATATATGATCTACAGTTTTTGACGCCAAATCCGAATGGCGATGGCAAAGATATTTTCGAAGGCTTGCCATTGCCTTCCGAGAAGTGGCGATCAAATAAAATTTGATGTTATGAATGGATTTGAACCCTGAATCTTCAATTCAGAGAGTAGTCACACTACGTTGTGCGTCACTCTCCAATCTATAACTCACATTAAATAAAATGTAATTGCAAGATATTAAATGTTAATTAATAATACTATATTAAAAATAAATATTCTTTTATTTTATATAACTTTATTATTATTAAAATATTACAAATTAAATAATAAGATTGGAAACAAGACCGTTTATGTTAAATACATTACTTTAAATAGGAAGCGCCACTACGGTCTGAATGTTAAGATATTGAACTATTATATACATTCATATAAATGAATTAATTTCAGAAATGATAATTGCGTGCCGATATAGTTGTCGGACTTTCAACGCAATCAATCTGAAATATTAATAATCTCCCCAAATTTCTCAAATTAATCTTAAAAAACTATAATAAACTTATTACGAAAAATATTGCCTCGGCCGGGAGTCGAATCCGGATCTCTTGCATTTCGTACGAGCTAAGCCTTTAAGACTACCTTAGCAATATTTTTCGCAATAATTGATATGTATAGAGAGTTATGCATTGTAGGTGAGCGTATATAAGCAAGATTGGAAACAAGACCATTTATGTTAAATAACATTACTTTAAATACTTTAATTACTTAAATAATCTATTATAATTCCGGAAAAAAAGTTGGAGGTAATTCAAAAGACCAATACATAAATAGAAATACAAAATATCCAAATATTTCTCCAAATATTACAAATTTGTTCCGTCTCGGACAGAATAAATTGGCATTTAGCATAATGACAGTTTCAAACTAAATAAAGCTAGAGGACAATTCAGTGTGTATTCTTTCAATTTTCCTATCCTTTCAATTTGCAGCTGCAATACACTTACTGCCTCATCCATAATTGTATCTCTCTATCCACATAATTCACGAATTTCTTTTTCCAATCTGTAATTAAGTAAAAAATCTGCCTTTAAAATACGCATTGATCTTTCTTCGTTAACTCTAAGTTATGTTATTAATGTCTGTTACGAATTAGTTCGATTCAAAAATGATATGCACAGATAACATGTTTAATTGCGTTATGAAATAGCATATAAATATTAAAAACTGGAAAATTAGAACGTACTATAAAAAATGTTTATATAAATTAATAACAATCTGTTGTGCTAACGGAGATTTAATATTAAAATAGTTTAAATAGAATATCCAAGAAATCTCAACTTTAATTTGTTTAATTCTTTAGTTATCTCGAATTAACTTGCTTTTAAGAAAAATATTGAATATATTTTTTATTGATGCAATAATTTATTAATATTAAATTTGAAACATCATAACAATTAAATTTGGGATTAAAATTGTGAAACATTAAAAACTTTACTTTGCTTTAAGTATTATAGATATTAATATTTTATAAGTAACTCATAATAAAGCAAAACATCTTCAACTCAGGCTCAAGCTCGATAGTTCTATATTTCTCAGACTTAATATTTACTAGGAGGAGTAGGAGCAAATGAAATCAAAGAAGTGGAGAAGAAAAAAGCCTGAGTTTAGCTTATTAGGCTCGATACGAATTCGAGCCATTTAGACTCGAGACAGTACACAATCAATATTACTTAAAACCAAAAAAAGGATGTTACGGAAAGATCTTATTTTTGTCCACCTCGAGAAAAGGCCTTTTTGTAATACTCTTTTTTTTCGAAATAGGACATATAAATATATAACTTACATACACAAACACACGCGCGCGTGAACTCTGCGTTAATAAAATTTCTCTAAATGCACTATTGGGTATTCCATTTTAACTTTGACATCGAAATATCTCAAAAATTAAAAAAGATATGGAAAAATATTTTAGATAAAAGTTGTAGAGTTTAAGGTCTATTTACTGATCGTATCCGTTTCATATGATCGAGTGGCGTTACCAAGGTCAGAACGAGGTCACATTGAATTTTTTGAATTGCTTGTACCAAGTAGACACAATAAATCTCGATAATAAAATCTCTTCAAAATGATTGACCCAAAGTGAATCAAATTATAGTGTTTTGAAAAGGTCTCGGGAAGATTAGATTATTATTTTAGTAGAGTATTTTATTGTTATATATAATGAATACTCTTTTTATTTACAATTATTATTTTTTTTACAATATTTTAATAAAACAATTAATTAAAAATTCTGTAATCAGAGTTTTTTTATATAGCGTACTATAACACGCATTAATAACAGTAATAACATCTTTTTGAACAGTAATAATAACATCTTTTTTATATTCATACGATGTTATTGTTTTTGTAATATCGATTTCAAGAAACATTAATTGTCTTGATTCAAAACATCTTAAGCCGTATCGACAAACTTCAGACTAAACAGAAGCTCAAGCCTAAAAGCTCGAGCTTGACAGAGTTCGAACTTCTAGTTTTTCAGCCGAGCCTGAGCCTGAAATTATGATATTGCATAATTCATAAATTACATTAATGCATTAATATAATTTATTATACTTATAAAACATTAATATTTACTTAAGGTAAACAAAAAAAAATTCTGTTTCACAATTTTAATCCCAAATTTAATTGTTATGATGTTTAAAATGTAATATTAAGAAGTTATTACATCAATAAAAAATATTTAATATTTTTCTTAGCATTTTAATAGAATCCTGATTCACAAAAATTAAAAGTAAAATCAAGAATTCTGAGATATTCTGACAATAAGATTATAATTGAATATGTGCGCTTATTAATATCATTTAAACGTAATATCATCCAAAAAATAAGAGATATTTATGATATAAATATTATAATAGTATTAAATAGTTATAACAATCTTTGATTCAATTGAATAATTAAAATATCGTTATTGAAACTTTTGCTTGAACAAAAGAGCTCTGCTCAAACCGAAATAATGATAATTAAAGTATTGACACTATTCTGTATGTATGTATATATATATATATATATATATATATATATATACATGTACATATATATAATTTAAAATATTAGGTGTTGGAATTAATTCGTAGCGTTTTTAATGAAAGAATGTTATTTATTTCACATGAGCATTAAAAAATACATTAATGAAAGTACTTCCCATCACTTATAAAACGCTACGAATTAATTCCAACACCTAATATAATAAAATAATAAAGAATAACTCATTGTCAGTTGCGATAAACAAAAAATAAATAAATTGAGGCCTTTTTTAATTAAACAAAATGCTATGGAAAATAATTTATTCAAGTCACTTGAGATCTTGGCCATACGTTTCGATCCAAGCTTCGGATTCTTTTCAGTATATATCAATAATACAATAGTAATGATGTTAATCGAATGTTTCATTCCAACGAAGTTATTACATTTCTCGATATACTATATAATAATTAATTAAAAAAAATAAATACATAAATAAATACACAATAAAATTTTAAAATTTACATGATCTTCGTTAAAGCAAATGTGAGATGTTAACTATACGAACGTTATAAATCATCTAAACCAAATAATCGTCGCAAGTCAAACTAATGTGCGGAAAGAAAAATATAAATAGAAAAAAACATTGAAGAGAGGGAAACATTATTTGCTGATAAATAAATTATCATAGGTCTTATCTAATAGATCAGTATCACTCTGTAAATTTAAACTATTTGTTTGTTTCCGAATAAAAATTATCTCTATGATAAGTCTTTTGTCCAAAATTTTTTCTTCATCTATATATTTTGTTATTCCTTAAAAAATTTTTTATTCTCTCTGAAATACCAGAAATGTAAGGTACTGTAAAGAATATTTTTTTGTTTTTTATTTTAGAATTGTTTTCATTACTGAGAGTACGATTGTTCCATAAGTTAATTTTTTATATAATTTTTTTATTTGATAATGAAAAAAATCAACTGCAATGGATACCCATTATTTAATAATATTCTAACAATTTTATCAAAATTTTTATCATGAAAGGAGGATGCCACAAAAGAAGTAGGACTTATTATCAATTAAATCGGACATAATGGGTGTTGTAAGAAATAATTTAAATAACGTTCTAAAAACGTAAACTTTTAATATCAGTTATACATGATAGAATTATTGAATCCTCCATCTAAACTTTAGCTGTGGATTATTAATACATGGCAGAGATCACTGATGTGTGTTTTATTAATTGCAAGAATAATATCATCTACATAATAAGCATAAAAAGCGAATTCAATTGTCAATTTATTAAAAACAGCTGATTCTAAGTCCTATAGAATTATGTCAAAAATAATTTGAGATAACAGTGAATCATCGGAACTCCGAAGATTTGTTTGTAAAATTTATCATTGAATGTAAAAAAAGTAGAGTCAGACAAGAACGATACATTTGATTGACATCATTACTATTGTATTGGAAGGGATCCAAAGTTTGGATCGAAACGTAAGAGAAAGGGGGATAAGATGAGGTAAAGAGACTGATTTATTTTTTTTTCAAGTTCACTACAGTTTTATCATTTGTAAAAATTATTAAGTTGTTAAATAAATTACAATTTTTTAAAATTTAATTTTTTTAAGAACATATCAATTTCGTTACCTTGCTCCCATATGTGAGTAAGATGACTTTTAGTAGTAGATAAGCTCACGAAAAATCAATTTAAGTTAAAAATATACTTTTTATGAGTAAAAAAAGATTTATTATAATATGTTTATATTGTTTGAATATATTATAAGAAGTTTTAGAGAAAAATATAAACAAAGTTAAATCTTTATATAATTTATGAAAATAAAATTATTGAAACGTTAACATTAACGTAATTATATTTATGTATTATGTGTACTATAATAATTACGTAATGAACTTATTACGTAATTAGTATAGTAAAATATACCTACTTACTACTGTGTGTAGTCAAAAATAAAATAAAATTTAAATAAAATTATTAAAGAACATTAGAACTAAACTTGGATATCACAATTACATCACATGAAATCCAACACAGATATTAATAGATTTTAATATAATACATAGACTTTAATCGAAATATGTGATTAATTGATCAATATTAATATTAAAGTTTTATAAGGGCTCTGCCCTACATATATATTAAATATATATGTATATGACACACAATTTTTCTTAGATATTTAATAATGTTTAAAAAGTGATGAAGCTTAGTGAATTATATATGATAATATTTATTTACAAATAACCGATGTCAATGAATATCAATAATTATTTATTATTTGAGTTGAAAAAACGTCACGCGTGGTCACGTGTGAGTACATAACCTACAATCTGCCTCCATGAGAGCGTCATCTTACCCATACACGACATTCGTCATCTACAGTTACTGTATATTTTTATTTAATTAATAGAATTGCGAAAAAGAAAAAAATATTAATATGTTATTGTATTCGCTTTTAGTTATAATTGCAATTTTATTTAAAAAATGAAAGTATTTACTATAATTATGTCATTCCTTGTATATAAATACTGCAAAATTACAAGTGAATGCATCCAAAACACATTTCTTAATATATTATCTATTTTTGTAGTCGGATTGAATTCAAACTAAGAGATTGTGTATTATTACCTAAAGCCTTTAATGAGTTAAGCATCTGCTTTTCATTTATTATTATCTTTAAAAAATTAACAATTCGTTATCTTATCCCCTTCGTCAGCTTATCCCCTTTTTTTCCTATGGCCAAGTAACTGAATAAATTATTTTTCACATCAACATCTTATGTTTGGCTTAAAAAGACATCAATTTATTTATTCTTAATTTTGTGTGTGTGTGTGTGTGTGTGTGTGTGTGTGTGTGTGTGTGTGTGTGTACAAAATTTATGTACATAACGTGATGTATAGATATACATATAATTTTTCATAAAGTAAATAAAAAATTTTATATAATATATATGTCGCTTGTCCTATATGATTCTCTGTGCCATTATTATTGAATGCATTCAATTAAATAAACTATGATGGATCGTATATATATATATATATATATATTCAATTACATCTTTAAAGCACCATATACCATATGTATTCGACTACTTTAATTAAATATATTTTAAGATTATAATTACATCTTCAAAATATTCGTGCATCGATTAATGCCGTAAAAAGTCATATAGAAAGTCGACCTATGACAACGATCCTAAGTATTAAGAAACCTACTTTCTATTAATTATAAATGTATCTATTTTAAAAATAATCTAACAATAAATTGACCGAAGTTGGATGTAAATGAATCTTTTTCGCACAAATTAAGTGAAACAAATTAGTACAAATTTATTTCGTGTAAGTGATGTGACAATTAGATTCTTAATTGTTCGAATCAGGAAATAATTTTGAACTTCTTATGTCCATCTCTCCTCTCCTTTATCTCTATTTCATAATTATCGCAAAAGTAATTAAATATTAGATTTTAAAAAAATTAATTCATTATTTACTTTTCCATGAAAAAATAATATAATATTACAATATGTTATAATTATATATATAGAACTTATAGTAAATGGAATACGAATGTATTGTAATGTGAGGTTGTGAGCAACATCTAAAAATATCTTTTTAGATGACAGAAATATCTTTTTATCCTGCTTAGTGACCGTTCTTCTTTATGCGCATGACCATTCTCTGCCAATTGAAATTTTCAAATGCCTTCCATTACTATAAGTTCTATAAATATAATATTATTATTAATTTATATTTAATATAAATCATTATACAGGGTCCGGCAAAATGATCTCCCACATTTTAATCTTTAATAAAAACGCCATTGTAAATGCTATTTAGATTTTATTTTTATTAACTGAAAATTTATGCTATGCCATTTGTTTTTATTGAGTTTTGAAAATTACAGAGTCCAAGTGTCGACCATTTTTTTCGATACACATTCGAAGCTGATTTCTAAAAGTTTCCATCACTCGAGCAATAATTTGAGGCGATATTCCTGTAATTTCTTGACGTATTGCTGCTTTCAATTCGTCAATGGTTCGGGGGTGGTGTTGAAAAACCTTCGCTTTCAGGTAGCCCCAAAGGAAAAAGTCGCATGAGGCAAGATCGGGTGACCAAAACTTAGAGAACTTGAACATTCGGATGTGTGGTTTCAACAGGATGGAGCTACGGCTCATACGGCAAGAAGGACAATGGACGTTTTAAGGGAAATGTTTCCAGGACGCGTAATCTCGTTACGTGGAGACGTTGGGTGGCCTGCGCGTTCACCCGATCTTGCCCCATGCGACTTTTTCCTTTGGGGCTACCTGAAAGCGAAGGTTTTTCAACACCACCCCCGAACCATTGACGAATTGAAAGCAATACGCCGAAATTACAGGAATATCGCCTCAAATTATTGCTCGAGTGATGGAAACTTTTAGAAATCAGCTTCGAATGTGTATCGAAAAAAATGGTCGCCACTTGGACTCTGTAATTTTCAAAACTCAATAAAAACAAATGGCATAGTATAAATTTTCAGTTAATAAAAATAAAATCTAAATAGCATTTACAATGGCGTTTTTATTAAAGATTAAAATGTGGGAGATCATTTTGCCGGACCCTGTATAATATAATATTGTTATTTAAAACAACCAATATTTCATTTACTATATTTTAATAGCTATTTCGTTAAACTACTTTAAATATATTAAAAAGAGAAAAAATAACATAAATTTAACAGAAATTATAATCAGTTTCCTTGACGTCAAAGTTTAAGCATTCATTGTATCACATAAATAAAAAAAAATATTTTAATGGACTCTAATTTATCTATAATTTGCAAAATAAATTTTTAAGATTATATTGAATAATCTTGCAACATTAGTCATGAATAAAAACTGTGATACCTTTACACTAAATAATTTGTAATTGTTGATAATTCGTATTAGTTATCATACAAGATAATTCGCATTAAATCGTAACACGTTTATAGAATCGAGATCGATATCTTAAATATTATCGACGTCTCTTTCCGAGTCTCTTTTTACAATCCAAGTGCACCTAAAGCTGCGATTCTACTATATGATCTATCTGCTTTGCAGAATAGGCCATGTATGTCAAATATGATGAAGATAAGGACATGATAATTTAAAGAAATGGTCATATCCTCGATGTATATTCGAAACTCTCTTAAATATATTAAATATATTTATCGCAAAAAGCGAACTATTAAGATAAGAAAGTCAAGAATAATACAAGTTGTAATAAAAATATATGTTAATATATAATACAAAATTGTACTTCAGATCACCGAGTTTCCATTAGTTTCAAAATAGAATACTCATGTAAAGGATGATCAATTTATATTATTCTAAGCGTAAAAGATTAAAAGCACCGATCTTTCAATTAAAAATAAATATTTCGCAATAAACAAAATAAATATCTTGTTACTATCTAAAACGCTGTAAATACTTGTAGCTATAAAAATAACATATTCATCTTCATTTCCATTTAATAAAAATTGATTTTTTGCAAGACATTTTGATCTTTCGCTAATCAATCACGAAAGACGTAACAAAGGCTTCTAGAAACATACATCTATTCGAGCGATACTAAAAGCTAAAAGATAAAGGCATAACAAGTAAAAGATCGAAAAATTATCGCTCCTCGCTGCAACGAAAATACGTTTCACATCACACACATTCGCATAATAGATCACATAAAGCTCAACGAAAGACAAAAATATTCGCAAGCTTTAATTACATTGCACTCTATTTCTTCCTTCTTCTTTTTCTCATGATCTGTACAGTGTACAGCATCGACGAGGCTCAAATAACTTGTATAGTAATGAGAAAAAAATAGAACCAAGATGCAATAGTTGAAAAATAATCCAAATAGTAAGATAATTTACTATCTTGAAATTAAAAAAGTATTTCTTGAAAATTTTAGAACTCGTCGAGCGCTAAAAGCATTCGGCTGGAGAAGGCTATGCTGTAGACATGTCCGGAGAGAGACATCTAATCTCATTTGATGCTTCATGAGAAATCCATGAATCTTTTTAGTTTCTCGAGGACAACTAGAAGATAGTTATGGTCTTGTTGCAGTCAGCAAGCGAAGAGCGAGCTCGTTAGGTCAACAATTGCGATTACCAGTGCCATTATTCACCTGTATGCCGGTGATACCAGTCTCCGCTTCGTAATCGGTAGTTCGATGTTTCTCTATGGAGCAGCATTTTTCTTTTTCTTCTTTGAAAAGATGTGCTACGCAATGTGCCTAAAGAAATATCATAAAGATCTTAATCATTCTATCTTTTATCTTGTCAAAAATAAGTTTATATATCAATCTAATTTCAACATTTTAATTGATTACATCTATCGATTATATTATTAAAAAGTATAACATCCAATTACATTTTGACAGAAACAAAAATTATTTTTTCTCAGAAAAAGGAATTCTTGACCAAATGTTTGTATTTATTTATTACTAAATTTCTTAATATTCTTTAATATAATAATTTAAATTATACAATTATTAATATATTTCCAAGTTGAAATAATATATAATTATATATTTTCATAATTCATGCAATTATACAAAAGCTTTTCAAGATATTAAAATGTAAAATGTAATATTATAAAATCAGTAAATATTATAAAATCGTAATATTATAAATTTCAGAATTCCTTTCTGTAACTTATATCTATTCATTTTTTAAATGTTGATCGGCTTACCACCACTAAAGCGCTGACAATGCCTAGAGTAGATCCAGCGAGTACGTCACTCCAATGATGTTTATAATTGGAAATTCGTGTCATCGCGGTAAACCAAGCCATGAGCAAACACAGAAGTTGAAGGAAGTGTTTAAGCAGCTTACTGCCCTCCCATTTCATTCTTAATTGCAGATACATCTAAATAAAATCCCAAATTTGTTTACGTATTGCGTGCGTGCGTTGTATGCGATGCGTGTGTGTGTGTGTGTGTGTGTGTGTGTGTGTGTGTGTGTGTGTGTGTGTGTGTGTGTGTGTGTGTGTGTGTGTGTGTGTGCGTGCGTGCGTGCGTGCGTGCGTGTGTGTGTGTGTGTGTGTGTGTGTGTGTGTGTGTGTGTGTGTGTGTATAAGACAAGCATTATTAATTTTATACATTAAAAACAATAAAAACTTAATCAAATTACAGTAGATAAAATTTTGATTGAATTTATCAATGAAACTTTTTTCATTAAAATAAAATCATAACATATGTATATAGTATAAAATTGAATACGTAAATAGAAAATTTTAGAGTGCGAAAAGAGAACCCAAACGCAATTTAATTCTATCAATTTTATTCTATAATTAGATAAGTGGCATTTTTTAAAATTTATTACAATATCATATGTATAGGTAAAATTAAATAATTCAAAGTAATTCAGAATCAATTCAAAATAATTAAATATTCGAAATATAATTAATTTTGTAATAACAGATACAATTATCGTATTGACTTAGCTTTGTCAGAAGCATATGGATTAAATTGTAAAGGGTCCTCTACATAAAAGTCGTAGATGGTCATGGAGTCTTAAGTCGTAGGAAACCAACCAATCACAATCAAATATACGGAGAATACTCGATTAGAATTGGTCGGTTTCCTAGAATTTAGCATAATTGATGCTTTACGTATTAAATTATGTAAATTGATGTTTGCGGCTGAAAATTCTAAAGACCGATACACTCGTATTAGATTCGTTGGATGATTACGATCCAGCTCGCACAAATTGTAAATCAATGCAACACTCTCTTGCATAACGTAAAGACTACTTACCGCAAGATAGATCATGGTGTAGGCCGAGAAGGACGAGTGACCGGAGGGAAATGATAATCTGAAACGATCAATCGTGCCGCGTCAAATAAATTCCATTTATCGAACGAAGTATGCAAGGAAGAGTAGAAAAAAAATGCCTCCTCTTCGCTCTCTTTTCGCAATCGTCGCGTATGCACACATATGCAGTGTTTGCATGCGTGTGCATCCCTTCTTGCTATCTCGCCCTATTAATTTTATCGCGATTAATTTTGGGGAGTGTAGTGTGCCGATTACGATCGACTGGACGGCGAAGAGCAGCCGCGAGCAACGAACAAGACGACGAAGAAGAGGCTGAACCGCAGATCTCACGAGCAAAAAATGTAGAAAAAGGGCATAAAGAAGACTCGATACTTGGTGTCTTCCTCTCGCCCTCCATCTTCACTCCGTTTCGCCCGAGAGATTCGTTCGTAATAAAAATTCGAACAGCGCATTATGTTAATTAGGACCTGCAGTTCGCAACAATTGTGGTCTCTCTCTCTCTCTCTCCCCCCCTCTCTCATTCTTTCATCTGGCACAGTTCCTTTGCCTGCTACCGTGCGGAAAGAAACGACTGAAGGCTCGAACGCACGAAGGGATCATGAATGAATTCTCTGTGTGACGCCTCTTTATCGTCAGGATTCCTCAAATCTCTCTATACATAAAACTGTCCCTACCGGCGGGAGACCACACGAACGAACGCGAACGAAGAGTGGATGACCTGTGATACGGTCGAGTACGCGTGTACGTAGCACCGAAAGAGTGTACCGGCTTCGTTGTATCGCACAAACCGTCCCTTCTTTTTGTTTGCTTCACGATAACGTCTGCTTGATTTCCCCTGTCTTCCTCGAGGGCGAGGAAGAAAGGAGGAAAACAACGAAAAAGGAGAAAGGCGAACACGCATGACGTAAGCTCGTACAACGTTATAGCACGGGTTTGATTGCGATATTTTGTGGACTCTGGAACTTTACTGGAAACCACCAACTTTACTGGAATGCGAAGAGAATCGAGACTGCTCTCATCGTTATAGCTTAGTCTTGAGCTTCTTTCTATATTCGAGTTCACGAATCCGGGTTGTTTGCTTTCGCACGATTTCGGCGTATTAAAATATCACCGGTATTATATATGTACTATGTGCGATATACTTGAATACACTTCGCGTTCAATTCATGTAGATGTAAAGGAAAGTTTAGCGTAGTTGCTTTGTGTATTCGAGCTACTTATTGCAAAGGATTTAAGAAGATTAATATATAGGATGTATATTACCCCAAAAAGGTCGGGACACCTGAATATCTTCGAAAATAGAAGTTTTAAAAAGAAGTGTTTCAGACAAAAGTTGTAGGGATATGCTTTAAAAAGATCTATTTATTGATCTTATCAGTTTGACCTTGGGTAGCGTCACCAAGGTCGGGTTAAAGTCACATCGATTTTTTTTAAACGGAATCCCACACTTTTGATTCTAGAATCTAATAGCTGGTGTTAAGAACTAGTGTTTTCCAAACATTACAATAAAATTATTTTTCATAAAGTACTTTTCGAGTTATAAGGCTTGAAGTTACAGTAGCATTAACATTACGCAAAGTGTTCGATGGCTAAAACCTCTTGAATGTTGTTCAGGATCATGTCCTGGAAATATTTATTAAGATCATGGTCAGTTGGAGATTGTGTCTCCTATTTTTATTTTTGCACTGAAAATTCATTTTTATGTAAAAACGAAAATAAGAGGTATAATCTTTCCAATGATCTTGATCTTAATAAATATTATTGCGTAATGCTAATGTCGGCGGTACTGTAACGTTCATGCTTTATAACTCGAAAAGTACTTTATGAAAAATAACTTTATTGTAATGTTTTGAAAAGCTCTTAACATCAATACAGGTGTGCGAATTAATTCGAATTCGAATCGAATCACGGTGGATTCGATTCGATTTCTTTTCGGATCTGAAAGATTCGATAAGTTCAAAATTTCGAATCATCAGTGATTCGATTTTGAATCACTTGCCTTTTGCTGTCTCTTCCCTGTATCTCCTGTCACCAATCTTGTATCAGCGCATATCAATCTTCGTGCATGCGCATGCGCTTATTCATCACGTCAGTTAACATTGGATTCTATTAGATATTTTCATCTTTCTGATATGACTGTGCAGTCTGGTCGTGTTTCGATATATACCAAAGACATAAAGAATAAACTGTGCAATCCGTGTGTCAAAATGGTTGAATAAAAGTAAAAGAGAGGGACCATGGAAGACGGCCATTTCTATCTCTTCCCATTCAATGGTATAATAGGAGAGAAAATGAGAGGGAGATTTTGGCCGTCTTTTACGGTCCCTCTTTCTCATTATTGTCGACTCATTTTCAACATACAGATATTATCAAAAAATATTGTTTTTAATACATTTATAATATATTATTAATTTTTTAATTTTTTATACTTGTACATTTAAAATAATTTTTTTAGCTTTTAATTTTTTTATGTACTGATGTCAGTAATAAAAATTTGATTTGATTCGATTCGTTTTCGAATTAAAAGGAAATTCAATTCAATTCAATTCAACGTAAAGATTTCAGATTCGATTCATTATCGAACACGTTGTTATAGATTCGATTCGATTTGATTCGACTTTGCAAATACTTGATTCGCATACCTCTAAACACCAGCTTAGATTCTAGAATCAAAAGTATGATGTTTCATTTAAAAAAATCGATGTGACCTTGACCTGACCTTGGCGAAGCCATCCAAGGTCAAACTGATAAGATCAGTAAATAGATCTTTTTAAACCCTACAACTTTTATCTGAAACACTTTTCTGTAAAACTTATATTTTCCGAGATATATATATATATATATATAGCTTATATATACAGTGTCCCGATCTTTTTGAGACACTCTGTATATATGAGCTAAACTTTCGAGTACTTTTAAAGACATTCATTAAGAAATTCAGTCCAATAGCACCATGGATGGAGAAAATATACAGGGTGTTAAAAAACCATTCAGCATTTATACGATAGATAGTGTAGAAGTTTATACGATAGAAGTACATCTTATATGGTAGATAGTACGTCATAGTTTTTATGTGTCATATACGATGTTTACTTCAGTGTTCATAAACTGCAAGAAGAACTCTGTAAGACTCTGTAAGAAGATGTCAAGCATGTATGAAAATGGAAGGAAGACATCTTCTGTAAATATAAAGCAAATAAGTCATTCATGATGCTAACATACAAAAATGTTTATATGTTAGAAACGGATGAGCTTTCGACCTATATTCACCAAGATCTTTTTATTCAGTATGGTGTAGGTATATTATCTCGGTAAAAAATTCATGCATATGTATAAATATGTATAAACATATATAAATATTTATAAACATACTTAATTATATAGGGTGTCTTAGCAATAGAATAGAAGCTACATTGGGGGTGTAGAATGAGTGTGTGTCTGTCAAGGGGAACAAAAAAAATCTGATACTATTTTGAGATATTTACTGTAGTTCTCGAATTAAAAAAGGAAACGTATAAGCCAATGTGCGGTAAAGCCGCGCCGCGCGAATATACGTTTCCTTTTTTAATTTGAACTACAACAAATATCTCAAAAGTATCAATAGTATCAGACTTTTTTGTTCCCCTTGACACACACACACACCCATTCTACGCCCCCAATGTGACTCCTACTTCTGAGACACCCTGTATGAAATATGTCCATACATGTCCATACATCCTTCTTTTTTTTCTAAAATTACTTTTTAATGTAATAGAAATAATAATAATAATGTAAAAATAATAAAAATAATTAAAAGGATAATTTTCGCACTATTTGTTTTAGAAGAAATCAAATTTAGAGAAATATAATAAAATTGCTCACATACAATTATATGCATAATTTTATATATAATTAATAATTATACGTAAATAATTTTTTTACATTTTTTCAAACTTTTTTTAAGATTTTTTTTTTAAACGAACAATGCAAAAATTATCCCTTTAATTATTTTTTATGTTTTCATATCATTATTATTATTATTATTTTTATTCCACTAGAAAGTAATTTTACAAAAAAAAGAGATGTATGAACATTCATGTACATATCTCATGTATGTTTATGAATATTTATACTTGTTTATGTAATGTTTATACATATTTATAAAATTATACATATTTATGCATGAAAAATTTTTATCGAGATATAAATGTTGAATTGTTTTTTTAACATCCCATATTGGTAAAATGTTACATTAAAAATAAAATATTTCAATATTGGATTTTTTAATTAACGTAAAATTTAAAAACAGATTAAATCATTGTTGCATTAAACTCTTTGATTCCATTGAAATAAAAAGAATGGTAATTAAAGTTAATAATAAAGTCTTCGAGAAAGTCTGATTTACAGGAACGTTTTCCTTTCTACTGTCTCTAACATCCGACATGGATCCTCTAACATGTCCAACATCCGAGTGTAATCCGTTACGTTAAATCAATTTCACGAGTCGCGGGTTTTGCGTTTATTTCTAACGTGCGTGTATTTTCCAGACTTGTAAAAGATAATGACGTACGCGTTAGAATGTTGATGGGCTCAGGGTTATTTCTAGTAATAAGCCGTATGTAATTCTTCGCACGTCTTCTCAAATTCACGCGTGCCTAAATGTCCTAAGTCCTAAGCGCGTCTCACGAACTTTTTACTTTGAACTTTCTGCACTTCGTCTTTGAGGCTATTCGTGTTCCGCGTTTATTATTAGATAAATCAAAGGCACAAATTTTACAGACGTACAAAAAGAAGAAAGGCTAAGACGCTTTTTGTATACTTTATCTATATTTCTGTTAAAATTGCAATATAAAGTGCTAAAATTTAGTAGTTCTTCGTGAATTCGTCATGAAGATATCTATGTTATATTTATTATTCTATAGTCGCGCTAAAAATTAACAATAGTATTTAATAAACTGTAAAAATTTTTCAAAATAAAAAATCTAGTTAAACTTTTTGTTTGATGATAAACTTTTTCATTATATTTGATTCGCTTTTGCATTGCGAATTTTCGAATTGTCGATCGCTATTGTAGCTAACAATAAGCGGGATACGCACGCGGATAATTCAAGCGTGTAACAGCACTTCCGTTAACCAAGGGGAGAGAGAAAAGAAAAGAAAGAATTACAACGATCTGGCATGAATCTCGCTCATGTGAACCGTGTCGGCGAAGCCCACAGGCAGAGCGCTGCTCATTGTCATTCGCTACCGTGGCTCTTTTTGTGTATGTCGCGCGCTCGTATGTCCGTTAAAACCGGCCTTCGGGCAATATGTATACGTAGTGTATCCGGAATGCGCAAAAAACTTCCCTAGCCGTCTAACAGTGAGCCACAAAGCTCACATATGCGAAATAGTCAATTCAGGAAATGTCGTAAAATCTTGCTCAATTTTAATAATGCTTAACGCAACGTAAGCAAAATATTTTTCAGATATAATTTACTGACGAAATAAATTTTAGTTTTTATTTAAAAAATTCTTAATTAAAATTTAAGGTATTTTAATTCTTTATAATTTTGAAAATTTTCCACCTTTTTGCAATATTAATAAAATAATTGAAACAATTTCGTACTATTTCATTTTTTTTAAATATTTTTTAAAATTCTTTTAAATATGAATTTCTTTACTAATTTTTCTATTAAAAAATGATTACTTTTATGATATAAGCGAAAATTTTTTTCATTTATTTATCTTTCTTTGAATAAGTTTATATAATAAATTCAAAGATTTATATTTTTTATTCTTCCTCTCAAAAAATCTAATTTTTTGATATTTTATTTTTTAGAATTCTAGCCTACAACAATGAATATGCACAATATTACAATCACTATAATCAAAAGGAATGCATAAAAATATCGATAAGACATAAGCGGGATAAACGAGTAAATGACTAATAATTTAATAAGCATTTAATGAGAGTTAAATGTCGGCATATTGAGTTGATTTAAAAGACAATCATGATCGTTTTTTTCCGTCCTTCTTCTTCAGGGTTTGCTCCCTTAGATTGCCACAAATTATCATTTGGTCTCGTGTTTCATAAACCTATCTGCACAAGCACAAAGTCCACAGACTATTAATGAAGTAAAATAATGAAATACGCTTCTCGCTTCTTCGTTCAATCGCACGCCTCACCAGTAATTGCTGGCGCAATTGTTACCGTCACGCGATCTAAGCAGCTTGTCTCACATCATCGCGAACACCATCATTTCAGGGTATTGCCCTGAAGATCCGTTGATGTCAGCTGGTTGCTGCCGATCATATCGAGAGTAAAATTGCGGAGGGCTCGCGATATGTGTGTATCGAAACCAAATATAAGGGTCTGAGCATAAGGATCGCCGTTACGACAGACTTAAGTTGTAGACGTAAGCAGCGCACAACTTTAGCGTATGACGTTTTGCTTATATAGCACGTGATAGCACGCTATCAAGAGATACGACAATATACATAAATTCCACGTCATACGCCAAAGCTTGTGCATTGTCTATGTCTTATGATATGGCTCAGGCTATATCGTCAGATACAATCAAACTTTATCGATTTGCCACAAACAAATTCATGTCATAATCCATATGTAGTCATCATGTAAAGAGAACAATTTCTTCCCGATCAGATATGTGCATATTTGTAATTTTAAAAAGAAAGGATAATTTTACCTCCCTAATATAGTTAATATCTAATAAAATTGATCTTTTAATGAAGAAAATCGCGAGACTATTAATTATTTCACATATTTAATAAATATGTGTTTGACACACTTAATATATTTAATTACTTTCTATAACTTCATAGAATTCAATTTTTATTGCCTAAAATTATTAAAGTTATTTATTATTCAAGATCAAAATTTATTAATCTATTTGTATTTTCTATACGAAAAACATGAAATATTTATAATTTTTTTAAATTTATAATTATATTATTATGAAAAAATATATAATTACGTCAAAATACAATATTATATGACAGCAGAGAGATACATTTCGAGACACGCAGGATTACGATCGAAAGACCAGATAATACTCATGTTGCGGCAGATTAAGATGCTCTATCTCCTTTTAAGCTGATGAGAAATTCAGGAATGTTTCTCGCGTCAGATCTCTTACCTGACTTCCTTTAGTAACTTATTCGAGACCACTCCGGTACAGTGGAAATCCATGATATACTTGTGTTGATACTCGGGCAAGTTGCAATCAATATTGGGTACGCAGAGCTCCATGAAGTGTGGCCGTAGTCGACCTATAGTATACTTAGCAATATCGGTGATGAAAACGGTACAAGCGGCACCAAAACCGAATACACCAACCTACAAACATTATTTACATTATTTACATTATTTACATTATTTTTTATAATTAATTTTATTGTATATTATCTATTCTATAGAAAAATACGAATTGATGAGGATTAAATGACTTTAATAATTTTTAATTCGTAAAGATTGAAAAGTTCAGAAGAAATTTTGATAAAAATATTAATTAATTTTACTTAAAAATTCTTAAAATTCTTAAAATTAACAAAACTAACTTTCTTATAAGCATTCCACAGCCATGGAGGTATGGTATATCCGAAAAGCATATTCGCCGTGTGTCCGGAGAAATTCCTTCCGTGCAGGTATTCCCCTGTGATCATCTAAAATCAAAGATCGAAATTTAGAAATTATATATATGTTCACATCCAATATGTTCGTTACAGCTTATACGTCTGATGTACTTAATCTTTCTTTAGGACTTTTATAAAACTTAGAGAATATTTTGCAAACTTTTTCAGCACGCAAGAACTTTGCAAAGCTCAATCGAAAAGTCTTAAGATGTCTTTTCATGTCAACGCTCGACGCTCATTTTCGATGTCAAAATAAGTCTAAATACGTCAAAATACGTGATAAAAATTGACGAATATCAAGCATTAATTTTGATCATGTGACTTATTTTAACGCTGAAAATGAATGTCGAGCGTCAGTATGAAAAGGCACCTTTACAATTCGAGAGAGAGAGAGAGAGAGAGAGAGAACTTAATTCTCTTTCTCTTTCTTAAATTCTACCGATCTGTCATATTTTTAATCAAAGCGAGTTAAGTAGGCCAGATCCCGGGTAAAGGTTCGCTGGGTGATACAGCGAACCCAAAGTTCACGAGGCATGCGTAAATGAAATACGACGGTGAGAGTCGTTCGTGACCGTTTTCTACCTGTTTCTACCTGATCCCTCCTCTTCTTGATCCCGGAGGAACGTATCGTATATCAAGGAGCGCGAACAATCTGTTTTCCCTACGAGTGTGAGTAAAGAGAGATAGATAATAAAGGCAACCGGCTCTGCGAGAGACTCGTGAGATTTCGAGAAAGACTCGAGAAGGAAATCGACGAAGGGGTGAACCCTTCTCGGATTGCTGCGCGTCCAGATACAGGAATGCGTATACCTGTAAAACGTATAAAACCATACCGCATCAAGAAATGTCAAGAAGGTGTAAGACAGATAAGAGAGATGCTGAATAGAGACGGTCTTGACGTCAAAAGAGAAAATCTATTTATTGGTGATCAAAACGTCAAAAATAACGTAAAAAAATAATTAATAAATCATTTTTATGATTATTCAGATATGGATGCACAAGTAGTTTCAATCAGAATTGTATACAATTTAATTTTAATGTGACAAACACATAATCATACAACAACATTTTATAGAGTGTTGTAAAGTATCAAATATACACAACATATACAAATTTGTTTTTCTTTACTAAATATAAATTTTAAAATAAATTACTAAGCTAGTAAAAGATTCAATAAAGTTTTATAAAATTAAAATTTAATAAAATTAAAAAAAAATTTCACTGAATATCATATCTATATCAAAATATATCGAAAAAAATGCGTAAAATCAACAATATTCTTTGTATATTTTTTCCCCTCTTCTACTCTTCTATTTTCAAGTTACTCGACAAAGAATAAAATTGCATGACATGGAATTATCTACTTAATGAAAAAAACGATTAACAGTTCTTTGTCCACTGTGTAAAATCTTATCTTGCGCGCTACGTAGTTAGATGATTGACATGGATTCCAAGGAACTCTACGAAATCGTGATACGGATTTCACTCATCTCACGTGCATAAGATAAGATTTATTTTGACTTTCAGCATGCGATTTATGATCGTATTAAATTAACAGTGCAACATATTCTCTCGCGCGATATAATCGCTTCCCATTTCCTCTCAGTATAAAATACGCACATTCTTATAACGAAATAAAGACGATTGTGAAATAGAAGAAAAATCCTCTTTATACTATGCTACGTAAATAAGCGTGACTGTATCCCGCGAAAGAAAGAGAGAGAAAGTCAATACGTGGCATGACGTGACGAAGTCATTACTTGAATGGACGCTGCTTAACATTCACTTTAGTAATTATATCTACCAGGTTTATAACACGCGAAAAAACTCTCATGAGACGTGTCAACAGAACGTTGTACGACTAATCCGAGACTTTAGATTAGATATTCCTGCATCAAATTACAAAAAATAAAATAAAATTTGCTTGAAAATTTTGGTAGTTTCAGAATGTTTAACAACTGAAAAAAAAAAAAACAAAGAAAAAAGATAAGGTTAACACAATTTTTTCTGTAACTTTACATATAAGTATTGATTTTACTATCATTTTATGTATATTAAATTCGAAAATAATTATTATTCCTTTATTTAAAAAAATTATTTAAGACTAAAACGATAGAATTCTCTCTCTCTCTCTCTCTCTCTCTCTCTCTCTCTCTCTCTCTCTCTCTCTCTCTCTCTCTATTTATTTTTTGCTCACATACACATATATGTACGCAATTTCACGTGCTTTGAATTATGCACAACACTTGAAATTATTTGCCTTGCGGTGACAGCGTTAATTTAAACTTCATGTGATGGTTGAGAAGAGAGCAGAAGAGTGAAGTGGGCACCTGACGTCTGAGGCGCAAGTCTTTTATGACCGACACTGAAATGAGAAACGCCGGCAAAAGCGAAGAAAATCGAAAATGCATTTTATATCCACATGAATCTGATTATGGCACAATGACTTTCAATTTTTCGCTTTCGCCTACGGTAAAAAAATAGCACTCATTCCTTAATAAATAGGTAATAGAAATAATACTCAGTAAATCATAGATTTGTATTATTTGCATAATTTCTATAAGATACAAAAAAATTTTTCTTCAGAAAGATATCTAAAAAAAAACTACATCAGCAACAGTTCTATTTTTCAGATATTTAATATCTCTTATTAAAACAAGTCCATGATAAAATGACCACAAAAATTATTTCATTTTTCTTAAAAATATATATTAAAAAGCTAATTATTTTAAAAAATTTCATGCTAAAATAGTTAGAAAAATTTTTCATAAATTATTAATATATAATATGTATGTAATTTATTATATATGCGGAAAAAATTTTGTTTTAAAATTTATTACCCGAAGATATGGTTTGTGTTATGTATATAATATAAATTTAAAAATAACAAAATTAAAGAGAAAAACTATAAGAACGAGTGCACTTTTTACTCGTATATGTTCTTCGAACATGTACTTAAAAGTTAATTTTGGAATAGATGTCAATATTATATAGATCAGAAATTTATAGAGAAGAAATTCAATGTATTCGTTGAAGTTAAATATATTTCTAAACGTTTGAGTAAGAGAAAATATGCGAAATTTATAAATAGTCACAAACTATTCATGGAAACGTGCCGATCGCTCTCACAAACAAGGTCATGTAGTGACGATATATGGCAGAAAAGGAAAAAATCGTAAACACGTTTCATTGCATTCAATTGAATTGATTTTGTTCTGTTTCTATGCGGTAAAATACGGTGTGTTTGAGAAAGCAAATAAAAAATGGGCGCACGAAAAGAATAGTTTTCGATTCTCTTTCGCTCTCCTCCTCTCTTTTATATCCTATGAGAACTCAGCAAAAATTTTTGGATGGTAATACATGTGTTGCAACTGTTGCGAGTTGTGTGCATCACCTTCGTATACGTATACCGTAAATTGATGTCGTAAAATGTCCACGAGCATCGAAAATGAGTGCACTTACTTCCCTTCAGTTTACTCTCATGTGAAGGCAGCCAGAGACGCGAGCCACCTCGCTCTCGTATTCTTAGACACCACCTCTGTCATCCCTCCTTTTAAAAGGGTAAAAAAGAGTTTCAAAAGCGGCGCGCGACGGACTCTTTCAATCGCTCGCGATCACATCTGCTATTGATCATTATATGTACGAACGTGATATAGTTTCTAATCTATAAACATATGCAGGGTGTTAAGTTAAAAAGATAAAAGTTAAAAAGTTAATTAATTTTAACTTAACTTAGTTACAATTTAAACTCTTAACTTTTTAACTTTATTTAGTTGCATTTTATTTGTAACTATTAATTTTTATTTAATTTTTTTGAAGTTAAGTCTCAGATATAATACGCGGCAATAACGATAGCTTAATATGAAGTGAAAATTGCAAAAGAAAGCAAATTTAATAGGTATCGACCAATGAAATTATTAATATTCTAGTGAATTTATTCATTTTTGTAATTTTCATCTCATTTCAAATTATACAATTGATCCTCAGATTTCAATCTGTCAGAAACCGTGTATTTTAATGTATCTAGTTTCTGATAGATTGAAATCTCTATTATTCCTTATTATTAAAATATAACACATCAATACTATCTTCGGCTCATGTGAGTTCACGTCGATTGGCTTCAGTGCAGGAGGACTCATTTTCGATAATTTGCGAGAAAAGATGTCCGACAAAAATTTCGAACGGCTTTATTACTTAAATTTAATAAATATGTGAATAAAATATTCAAATGGTATATATAACAGTCTATGTAAACAGTATATAGGAACAAAACATGTAAATAGAATATAGAGTATCTTCTAAATAAAATATGTATATATTTGTCATTTCCGTCATTTATAAGACTGAAATCCTGAAATCATGAAATAAAAAATAAAAAAATGAATAAATTTAACTTTTAACTTTTCAATTACTTTTTTTTATTAACTTAACTTTTAATTCAATTAATTTCATTACAAATTAACTTGTATCTTAACTAAGTTAAATTTTCAAGGTTGTTAACTGTAATTTAACTTAGTTAAAAAAAAATTAACTTACTCAACCTTGAACATATGTAATTTTTTTAAAGCGAAAGTGTCTGAGAAAAAGAGAATGTCGATAAAAATTAAGTGGTATTTCCTCTGTAATGAGAAATATTTAACGTTAAATTATGGTTATATTTCAAATGTGAATTTTTACACTTCATACAAGCGAATAAGAATCGTCGTGAGAGAAATAAGATTCTCACTGTAGGTAACGGTAAATTGTCAAGTGATTCCTCACGAGTCTTATATCACGTAAATCATAATCGTAATTGCAAAGGTGACTCACCGTACATATAGGAAGTAAAAGACCGATGACGTACAACATAGTGCTCGTAACCGTAGAGTCAAGATACGGATGATAGAGTGACTCATCGTTGCAAAAGAAACCGCGTTTATAAGGTTTGCCGAATAGGAAGAACATCAGTACGGAAATGCCCACTGAAACACAAGAGAAAAACAATCTCGTTATATCGTTGATCATTCACAACATTACAACCATATAGCAATAATGTCATCGCTCGCGACAAGTTGATCTATGTAGCGATCGATTAATCGGGATTGAATGTCGTCTCGTGAACTCCAAATTAACATGCAATTTATTACACTTGTTGTACAGCTGCTGCTGCTACTGACGTTAACACTATAACGTTGTGATTACCAATCAAGATGGCATGCATTCAATGCATTCGTCCAACTTTCAATAATGCTCTTCAATCTTTGGTCAAATAATTGAAACCTTTTTGATTAGAAAATGCTATATATTACTAGGTGGGGTGAAAAGTAACCTCCTTGGGAATGAAAAAAATTTTTTTCTTATGCAGAATCTCGCCCAAAATATGGCGTGTTCGCTCAGTACTAATCTTTGTAGCATCTGCTAGCTCGCGCACCTTCACTTTCCGGTCAGCCAACACCATTTCATGTATTTTTTTGACATTTTCCTCGGTAACCGCATCGGAGGGCCTGCCGCTGCGGACTTCATCGGTAGTGGAGTTGCGGCCACCACGAAACTCTCGAAACCAATATTTGACGGTGTAATCTGACGGAGTATTAGCCACATAATATTTATCCAACTTTTCTTTTGTTTCCTTCGCCGTTTTGCCTCTCAAAAAATAATGTTTTATGAGAGAACGAAAATCGTTTTCGCAAACACGTCAACAACAATCAGCTCTCAAAACAAAACTAAGGGCAGTATCGCACTGCCACTTGGCATGTCTGCCTAAATATGAACGGACTACAAGGCACCATAAACTTTTTTGCAGTAGTGGCGCATTCTGGCGGTCAAGGAGGTTACTTTTCACCCCATCTAGTATATATAGTGAATCGTAGATTTGTTGCGTTTTCAGCTACATTTTTTATAGCTACATTTTTTCACAAATCACAAATATTTTATAGAAAAGAAAGATTAAGATTAAATTATTAAAGATTCAGTTTTAATGTCTACATCTGGACTATAATTAATATCAGAATTTTCTTTCCTTCTTTTTTCTTTTTCTTTGCGATGTTAACGTTCTAACAATAAGTGTATTAAAAGTTATCCATTAATTTCAACATAATTGACACTGATTCGCTGAGTAGTCAGACTTTTTGACTAAACCTACAGAATTTGCGATAAGTATTTGCGATATGGTGAATTTTTTAGCGAGCTACTATTATTTTATAGTGAGCTTCTATTTTACAATAAATCGTTTTTGCTTCCCCCCTCCTCAAAAAAATTTACCTTTTAATAATTTTAATATATTTTAAATTGTTATTAGAGTTCGTTTTTATATTATAGTTTCCGTTAATAATAGATGGAAGTAGCTCACCAAAATGAATTAGTTTGTAAGAAAAAAAAAATTTTTTTTTGTAATTACAACATCATACTATCTCTGAAGATGGCTCAAAAGTGAGCCGAAACATGTAAGCGGATTAATTATTAATAAAATTGTTTTGTTAACCGTTTGATTTGCACAAGAATTACCGTGCTTCTATTGCCCTGTTGTATCCAACAATTTTGTATCATTAAGGAGTCTTTAAGAATTAATTTAATAATATTTCTGATAAAGTAGAAATATGATATTTCTATAATCAAAATTTTCTAAAAAATAATGTTATTTCTTTTATATTGATGATTCCACAATTTATATTATATCTTGTGCCACATTTATACGTCTTTAATGTTAAATAATATCTATGTTTAGATGCGCTTTAATGTAAAATATTTTTGTAATAACTTTACAAACTACCAAAATGATAATTATCTAAAAATTTATAAGATTTAAAATATTATTGGGTTTAATTTAAAGGTGATTAAAATCTCCAGACTATATAGCCAACAGGCAACATATCATTAGTAAATATCGTACACATACATGACATATATAATTATTCATATTAATGTAATCAATATTTAACGAATGTGTGCAAAGCTGGCCATCAGGCCTCCAATTTGAGCTTCAAAACGCAAAACCATCAACATAAAAAAAATTCAACGTGAGTAAGATTTTAGAAACTATAAAGTGTTGATAAGCATCACTTAGATGCGTATTAACACTTTACAGTCCCCGAAGTCTTACCCACATTGAATTTTTTTGCGTTGCTGGCTTTGTGTTTTAGCTCCGGAGCTCAAATTGGACAGGCCTAGAGCTCTATTCTTGAAAAAGTAGAGAAATATTATAGTGTACGTAACATATACTATAGTATTTCCATAGTTTTACGTATGCGATACTTTTCAAGAATAGGGGCCCTGATCTATACATTGACCTATATATTGTCTGGAGGCGCCTTTATACGAACTACATGTCAAAACAATATATAAAATTATTTTAATTTGCTTAAATATTGATGACAGTTATTATCAGCCCCGTTATACATTCGTAAATAAATGCAGTATTTCTCATATAAAAGCAGACTGTGTCAATACCGGAAATTATACTCTGTTATTAAGGCTCGTTAACGAAAACGTACATCATCTAATTATTGAGGATGTTTTTTCTTATATATGATAGTCTTTTTCTCAGTCGTTCCTGTCATCGACGCATAAATTAAAGTTTAAACGCACGACTTTGCGAAAAACCGTAGAAAAATTATGGGCTACTCAACCTGTAAATTTATTTGCGCATGTTATACCAATATATGAAAATCACGTAACCGGTTGTTGTAGCGATAATTGTGATACCACTTTCAGCACGAACCAAGTAATACACATCAGTGCAGTTAACGTTAATAGCTCGTACGATCGCTTATTATTTATATAGCCCATCGATCAGCTGTTTTGCAAGTCAAATTGCGCTCCTGAAAAATTCTACCATGATTACAGTCTAAAAAAAATACTACGTCATATCGACAGGATCGAAATTTTATATTACTTTTTCTAATGATAAAGTTAAACTTAAAACTTGATAAATTATGCTCTTAATAAAGAAAAAGGATATTACTCATGATTTATAATAAAACTATAATAAAAATATTTTAATTTGAAAGTAGAAAATTCGAATATCAGATTGAATGATATTTTACAATAATAATAATTCATAACAGTAAGATCTAGTAGTTCCTTTAATTCTGTGAGTCAAGACACAAAATGTGTAAAAGAAATTTACGCTCCATTTATGGCTCATTGCACTTTTATATTACACAACACACTTTATATTACATAATAAGAGAAAATAATATCATTAGTAAGCTGTCAAGCGTAACATCGTTCTCGACATGACAGAAAAAGGCCAAGGACTTATTCGACAAATAATTTATCTATTTCAAACATATATATGTAATATTTCGTAATATATATTTATTTGGTTAATATTGTATTTTATCCAAATTATGTAGATATTCGTAATTTTGGGTGAGGCATCTTGCTGAGGCATCACAAATTTTTGACATTTTACTATAAAGAACCTAAGATATTGTAAATGTGAATATATTCATAAACCTTTTAAATTTATAAAATTTTTTATAAACTTTAAAAGTTCATAAAAAATGTACATAAAAAATATTCAAAACTCATACTAATATAAACTTATCATGTTTATTTATTTTTAAAATTTAACCTTTAAATTGCCACTTTTGTGATTCTTGAGTGCGGATTAAAATACCATCATTTTATGATATTTTATGCCTAAAATATATAAAAAAATATAAATATTGAAAAATATTGTACACAAAAAAAGTAAAAATATAAAAAAGTAAAAAAATATAAAACAAGAAAAAAGTAAAAAAAAATACAAACAATAAGTTTAAGACTCAAAAAAGAAAAGTAAAGAAGGAACTACAAACTTTCTATGTCCATGTCGTTAGCTCTGAGTAATGCTAAAGGAAAGTTCTCTGCATAAGTCTATACGTTTATATTCATTTACGTTATCAATATTACGTTTAGGGCTCGAGATTTCATAAATCTATGCTCAGAATTGGAATAAACGATCAAAAACTCTCAAATATTCAATTTTTGGAAAAATAAAATTTTTTTTATTTGATTATACGATTTATTTGATATATGATTTATTTATTTGATACGTTCCCTGCCGGAAAAGTCATTTTTGTGATTCTGCACATATTACGATATTCTTCAAGATTCATGAGTATATTACTTATATATAGAAAAATTTTCAAGAAAAAAACTACTATTTTAATGAAAAAAATGCCGGCAGCCCAAATGGCAGCCTGAAAATTAAAAAGATGAACATACGTATATCAGATTTGAGTATATCAGATTTTTATTTATTTTTACATATCAATCAATTCAAAGATATTAATAAAAATTATTATTGTGAAAAGTCGGAAGGTTTAATAAGGCAATTTAAAATAGAAGAAAGGTATAATTTAGGAGAATATAATTATAAAAGAATTGTAATTTAACATTACATTGCAGTTATGATGAAATTTAAGCAATGTAAGTGCTTTAACACTTGCATTTTGTATAATTGTGTGATTTTTATTCGTATATGTATTATATAACGAAGTCACGAAGCGGAAGAAAAATTTCACGTATGCAAAATATTCGACTTGTTACGAAAAGATACAAGTTTCTTTTCGTAAGTACTCCCTGTATATGTGCAAAAATACCATATAACGCACTATCTATACCTTACTTTTTTTCGTTATCATAATGCTTCGTTATCGTTCATTGATAATAAACCAAGTAATAAACCAAGTAATAAACGTATATAGGTTTATTGCATATGCTATTTTATTAAACCATTTTTACATATTATTACTAAGAGTATGTTTTTTTATTTTTTTTTTCTATATTCGAAATAAAATACGAGAAGCTTTGCTTGTGAAATATTTTATATTCTATAATTATTCCGCTAACACATCGTTAGACGATCAATCATATATGCCCGTATTCATAGTTAGATCTTGTAGGGCTTAAAGCTTCCTTAACTTTATCTTTAGATGCTCAGTAGCCAATGAAATAGTTCATAGAGTATCTGAAGATAAATTTAAGGAAGCCTTAAATACAAATAGCGGATTAATTATTATTCAAGTTGTTTTGTTAATCGTATATTGGTTTGCACAAGAATTACCGTGACTCCTATTGCTCTGTTATACCCAATCGTTTTGTTTTAAATATAAGGCCTGATATAAATACTCTTAATAATCAATTTTATTTTCCATTCTATCTCCAAGCGCAAAATATGCACAATATCTCTATTATTATGTAAAATTACTAAACGACAGTGACGAAATAATCGTTAAACAAAAATCGATCTATATTCTTCGAAAAGAGCCATCCCTGTAGTTACTGCTTCAAGAGATTTACTTCACGTGCTATACATCATGCGGACAATCGCTCGCATAAATTTCAACAAAATTGTGACACAATAAGTGAAAAATTCTACAAACATCCAGGTTGATCAAAATACATGTATTCCCAGGTAAAAATTTTTCTCAGAATTTTTCATATAATTTTTCAGAATTTCTATATAATAACTTATATATAATAACTATATATAATAACTTCTATATAATAACTTATGTATAATATATAATAACTTTTATAACTTTCTTACATTTTTTATACGAATTGGAATACTTCTCAGAAAATCTACATCTTTTCTCAGAATTTTTCATATATGTTAATTATGAAATATCGTATAAAATTTCTAAAATTTTTTGTAATTATAATTTTTGATGAAATGTTATAAATTCTAAAAAATTAAAAAATATTTTTTAAAAATTATGAGAAATCTCAGAATATTTCAGAATTCACTTGTACGAAAAATTCTAAAAGAAGATGTAAACTTTTCGAATATTTCTGAGTATTTCTGAAAAAATGTTCTAATTCGTATAAAAATTATAAGAAAAATTTTCACCAAAGTTTTGTAATACAAAATATAAAATATTGTCAATCTCACAATTAATAATTACTCTAAATTATATCAGTCCATTTAGAGTACAGTTATATACCTACTTAATTGACAGTATTTTGTATTTGTAATACAAAATACATGTATTTTGCTCAGCCCTGCAAACACCATAAATCTTTAATCGATTAATGTGAGAAATAAAAACAAAAAAATTATGTGCAAAATTATGTTGAAAATTTTTTATTATTAATCTTTTACACAAACTAACTTACGGTAGTAGATAATTGAAACGACATATTTGAATAGAAAACCGAAAGAAGAAAAAAGGTCTAATTTAATAATTATGCATATTTATTTACGAAAAGTGCCGGGATCTAATCGAGATTTAGCGCTTTATGAATGGAGTCGATAGACACTTGCCTTACAAGGCATACAAGTGCTGTAAATTTAGACCTTTTCACAGCCTCTTCCTTTTGACTGGTCGAGACCGCCAGTTCTTAACGAACTCTGAAAGGATGCAATTATTGAGCCAGACGCATGAAAAATAGTTACGTTTAAAAAGAAAGACAGTGTGGCAAAATAACACCAGTGGCCAGCCTAAATTGTTTTTAAGTAAAATGACCTGCACTATGTGTGTATGTACGTCTGTGTTTAATAATATATTAATAATTCAAATATATTAATCATTCAATCTGTCTCTGTGAGGAAAGGGAGAAGAAAAACTCAAGATGTTTTTTATTGTATAAACGGATCAGTACGTACCAGTCAGTTATATTAAATATATTATTGCACGATTATTTTTACTTGTAAGTAAATCTTAAATAGTTTATTAGTCGCGGCTTAGTTACGACTGCTTTTGCGATTTTTTTCTACGAAAATGCGGCGCGCCAATGTAGGTGCAGCCAGTACTTTATCGGATCGTTTAATTTGATTCAAACAAACTCACAACTTAAATAGCGTCGTGTCATGATTAAAATTCAATTGTCACTGCATCGTTTTTGATATCTCAACTTGTAATCATTCGTTAATGCTCGCATAATTATTCTTGGTTTCTTTAAATTTCACAAATAGAAAAAATTCATATATTGTAAATTCATACAATTTATATTAAGCAAGGATTAAGAGTTAATAGATAATATAATTCTTATAATAATATCTAAAAAATATGTTTATTATTATGCACTCTATAAAAACTTTCTGTTTTTTCTTTCCTCTTTTTTCAAAGTATATAAATTATAAATTACGATAAAATTAATGTCTATTGAAATGTATGAATACTATTTAACTTTAAGACTCCTGAGTAGTCATACAGCTATATTAAATCGTGCCGTCAAAAGCGAGAAATAATACGTTGATTTTTGTTAAGGTAGTTTTCGTTCATTTTTATAATTGTTTTAAAGTGATCTCATCATTTTTTTTAGCCAAACTGTTTTATTTAAAAACGGCACATAACAAAAATTAATGTGTTATTTCTTAATTGCTTCTGTGACATGAAAGATTGCTTTTAAAAGAAAAGTAGGTCTATTTATCAAACTTTGCCGATTTTGATAAGAAAAGATTATATTATCAATTCATATACGAATGATAAATTTTTCTGGTGATGTTTCCCACTATAAATATATACCAGAAATTCTTTAGCATACTAAAGAATTTCTGGTATATATTTATTTATCTTCAGTTCATTTATCTTCAATCTGACTAAAAATAGTACAAAAATAACATTTATTAAATTATAGCACGCTCTGTTGTAATTAATTTTTGATCCGATTTTCTCGATAAATATTTCAAATTCAAATACAAATTGAATAAATTTCAGATATCAAGATTCAAACTACAGTGAGAGCAAAAAGTTCGTACAAAAAAATTTTTATTTAAAAAAGTCTTATTTATAGAAAATAAACATTAATTAGCAATTTTACACAATGAATACATTTTGTTGTAACATAAACAACCGAATTTCGCATGTATTCCTGATTTTAAAAGCTAAATTTCTCGACTGTACGAATACTTTTTAATCATCTAAACAATACAATATTTTTAATTTTCGCTTATTTTTTAGATTTTCTATAATTAATACACATCTTTTTGGCATATATAGTATAATTTTAAGAAATATACAATCTATTTTATTCTTTATGAATAAATTGTTAATTATCCAGTAAGAAATAATCGTCAATTAAATGTGGAATCGACATCAAATTGGTGTTGAAATCATATCGATATTGACATCAATTCAATGATTCATTTCTTACGGAATAATGTTTATTTTTTAAAAATAAAAGTTTTTTTAAAAAATATTTTTCCTGTACAAATAGTTTTTGCACTGACTGTATGTATTCGGAACAATATTTTGATAGATGGATAGTATAATTTATCATGATATGACATTACATATTTCATAATACGTGGATAACTAATTTTTTTAAATATAATTTATATTAATCATTAAATTTATATTAATTTATATTAATCTTTAAATATTAACAATCTTGATGTCAAATAATTGCAGAAAAATTGATGCAAATTAATTTATCTCTTTAAAATTCAAAAATAGAATTACATCTTTTTTCAAGGTAAATGCATGACTCACCTGATGATCTAACAACAAATGCATTTACATAATACATAACTGATCAAACTAAACGATATATCCATATAGGACCAACGATATATCCACTTACTATTGATCCAATACTGATCCAAGATTGCCAGGTGGCCTATATTGGCGCGATAATGGCAACCGTGACTCGCCCACTAATGGGAATACTATGGGATGATAACTTCGGCCCGATAATGGGTAACTATACTTGCCAAACGTGATAATGTTGAGCCATTAATGGTTGTCTTATCATAATATTTAACCAATAATGGTTTGAATGCAGTGCCATGATTATTCCAATTATTTTAAATGCTTTCCAACAAGAGACATAGATAATACAATGTAACACAGTGAATCATTTTATCTTTGTTTAACATTGTCAAATAAGAATAATTCACTATGTTCACTGTCATCTGTGTTTCTTGCTAGAAAGCATCCTTTTATATTAATTATTCATGCAATAATTATATGATTACAGGTATATATTTATTAATCAATATATTTTTTCTCTATAACAAATGTATTTTGCATATACTTTTTTAATATATACATATACATATCTGTTGAAATTTATATTGAAAAGCATTTTTCAAGAAATAACATACTTACGCATCTATATATATCAAAGCATATACATATATTACATATTATATATTAACTTGAAAATAAATTATAATCTTATATTTAATAATTTTTATATTTAAAATGCTTTATAGAGATAATAAAATATCGGATTAAGAAAAAAAGCCCTTTACAATTTGATAAAAGACTTTAGCAACTCATATATTCTATTTTTAAAAAATGAGCAATTACACTTGATAGAGCAACGTTTCGATTTTAAGACTGTATATTTTTAATTGCGATGCTTTTTAACAGAGTTATGAGCAATAAAGTTAGTATGTTCCTTTTTATTTAATCCGCGAGTAACTCAGGAATAAAAAATCGTAAGAACATTATTAAAAACCGATTTTGTAGCTTCACGATCGAAAATTTGTTCAATTTTAGGGAGGACGCTACAGACCTACAAAGTGAAAAGAAAATTTTTCATTTTTTTTCAGTTCACAGTTTTCTATATAAAAAAATTACAAAACTCATATAAATTAAAAAAATATAATAACCATTCGAAAGCAGAAATTTCAAACTTTAAAATCCTTTTTTAAATTTAAATTTTGATCATTTTTAACAAAGATATTGAAGATTATTAAGGAAAGATCTTTTTATCAACTTGTAAAGAAACTAATCTAATATTTATACGTGTAATACTGTATACATATATATATATATTATATACTGTTATATATTGACTAAAAAAAAACAATTAAACTTAATGTTTCTATTTTAATAAATTTTCAATTTTTATTTTTATTTCATTCTTTTCTACTTCCTTCACGGTCTCCAGCTCGTAATAACTATAATCCCCTGACCTGACAACTTTTTGCAATTTACGTCATTTTGGAACTTTTCTATTAAAACATCTAACAAAATATTAGAATAAAATTTATTTATACATAAATGTACAAGTCATAAAAACTGATGTTAAAAGAATCATTTTTACCTCTTAAACATGTGTAGGAATTAGTATTGCTAAAGTTTCTTTTGAACTGTCCATTAATAACTGTTCCTGAATATTGCAATTCTACTGTTTTCGTCATTATTAAACTCATTATTTTAGCAATGCTCTCTTTCAAATCCGATTCGGCAGCAATAAGTACACGAAATAAAACCATCTTTGATCTTCTGATCAAATAAAGAGAAATAAATCAATCAAGAGAAATAAATATTTTTACAAATAGAAATGCAATTCATTTACCAATGCTTCTTTTTTCTCTAGAGAATTCTTTAATACATTCTCCAATTGCAAAAAATGATCCAATGATACTGTTTGGCAGAGCAATGTTCAAAAATACGAAATCCTTCCTTAATTTTTCGATGCTAATTTAAAGAGTAATGATCAGTTGATTAACAATAAATATGTTTCACTTCGGTTATCTTCTTATCTAAATCGTATAAAATACTTCTTTTGTTGAATGAAATTTATCCTATGAATTCATTCTGAAGCTCTTGGAATTTTTTGTCGATATAATTTATCGGCATATCTGATGAAATTTAAAAAAATAATTAAATATTGAATAAACAATCTGAACCTAAAATTAATATATATTATATTTCATCAAATTTTTAATGCTTACTCGGTTCTACATCCAAAATCTCGATTGGCGATTCTATATTTATGAGTGAAAGATCCGTTATGATCAAAGGAGACATGTTTTCTACAGATGATGTCTCTAAAATAAAAAAAAGTGTATATAAATGATATATGTATATGTAAATAGTGTATGCATATCAGCGCAATACAAAGAAAGATTTAAACAATTAATATAAAAAACGAATATATTGTTTTTTTTTCTTTTGTTTTTTTTCTTTTTGATTTAACTGAAAAAGAATTTATCGAAGGAGATTCGTCAATATATTCGGGATTTGTTGAAAATGGCTTCACTGTATTTAACTGTTCTTCCAAGGAATCTTTGGATAATATGATTGATTTTTCATGACTGACTTTTCATTCGTAATATTACATTATCGGTACTTTTCACATTATTATCCGAGTATTTGTTTCAACCTTCTTTTTCCTTGTTTTATATCTTCTAATGAAAAACAAATTAAAGTAATGTATACATTAAATTGTTATTAAATATTGCATATATTACCTGGAATAATATTTTTCGCTGCAGAATCGGATTTAAAAGAAAGCATTACTGAAGTAATGAATTCAATAATGATAAAGATAATAGAATTATAATATTCAGGAACAGGAAAAGTTTAGGCATATTTCTAGAATAGTAAACGTAATATTTGAAGAATATTTTTTAAATATTACTTACTATTATTTTTAAATATTATTTACTTGTGTATGCAATAATAGTTATTGCATAAGAATTCTAATGTTCTTCAGCACTTTTTGATGAAAGGAGCCAATTATCGAAATGGCAATAATTATTAAATTTGGATACTTTCATAAACCAAATCAATAAGTTTAGAGTTTTGAATTATCCTCAATAAATCGAATAATTGTATATTGTTCAGCATTATCATGTTGTTCACTGCTCATCTAATAAACAAAATTTTTCTATACACACAATTTATTTCGATATATAGAATTTTTCATGCTTAGATAATTTTCACTAGAACTGCAAAATTTTTTTGAGTGAATTTTTTTATTGAAAAATATATGTGCCAAATGTAAGATTTCTTCTTACCTTGTTAACAAATATACGTATCGTCGTATTTTATTTTGATATAAAGTGAATATTTCATTTCCGTTAATCCGAGTAAAAACACTTTGTCTTATTTTTCTTTTTCTTTCTATAACCGACGACTCCACAGTTTACACACGGATTTAAAATGGCCAGTAACAGATAAATATTTCGACCTTTTCAAGAATTGCAGAAAAGTAGAAATATATCTATCAATCAATTTCGTAACTTTCCATATCCAGAAGCAAAACATATTCGCGATCCAAATCGGCCAAGGCTGTGGTCAAAGTCTCGCTACAAATACTTTGAAACATTTGATGGACCAATTAGAAGAAAGAATTTTATAAACTGATCAATTAAAAAACGTTTCAAAGCGTTTGCAGCATCGCGTTGACCGTACCTCAAGTCATCTTTTCAGACTAACAAGTAAAAACACAAATGCTCGTCGTGACATTGTTTTTCATGGCGTTCTCGCAACGATATTGTTGTCAACACAAATGAGTGAAAAGAACGTGCATACTAACACGATTATTTTCTTATAGAATAAAATAATTTTACTATTAATGTCTTTCATCTTTATAGCAACGCACTTTTTTAAAATTATTTACAAAATTGTAATATATTTGCAACATTGAAAACTCATTCATTTGTATAAATTAGTATATAATTGTCTAATATTTTTTAAAAAACAAAATCATTTGCATTTACTTAAAAATGCAGTAAAGAAACTGCGTATTGTTTAATTTTAACGTGTAATATTATAAAATACATTTGTGCTGGAACATTCAATCGATATTAGTTCATGAGAAGTCATAAATCCATCTTCAACGAAAATTCCTATTTGCTCTGATGAAAGTGGATAATTAAATGCTTCTCGTTTATTTCACGTTCAAGAATAAAAATTCTTTCTTTAGTTATAACACTCTCATGTGTTATCATGTCTCCTTATAATTTTTTCATCAATAATAAAAATTTTTTAATTTTTTAATAACACCAAATTGTCAGGATGAATTGATTTCAAAGTAGAATTATAGATTTTAATTGATGAAATAATTTTATAATTATGCTCACAATAATTAAATAATCCAGCAGTATCATCTCACACATTTCGAAAAAGTATAACTTTTTTAAATTTTTGTATGATTTCCAGATTCCAGTTCAGATAATCTATTAACTATTCGAATTAATGGTTTTTTTAGGTGATTTTATCAATTTTTTTTAAAAGACCAATGTAACTTTCACCTCAAAAAGTTGAAACATCACTTAATGGAATGTTAAAATTTTCAACATCGCCTGCTAAGTGAATCAGGTTATGCATATTGAGTACTTGATAGCCTTCTCTGTATAATGACGGAATAATAATCTGAAGAATTGTGTCAATAAATGTCTAGCATAATCACAACCATTTGTGTAGGCTATTAATTCTCTGCTATTTAATATACGACACGCTGCAAATAACAGTAAAAAATGTTTATAATGATCGGATAAAACAGTTTTTAAAACAATTGGACCACAATACAAAAGAAAAAATCTAAGTAGCTCTTGTGTAGCTTTCCATCTTGAAACAAAATTCACATAAAATTTTTTCCTCTGAGATTCACAAGGTACGCTACGTGTTACGTTTAACATTACATTGCGAAAATCATTTATTACTCTTTTAAGTCGTGCGACACTTTTCTTTAAGATCCAATTTTCATCAAATATTTCATGACTCCAAGATATAGAAGATGCATAGAGTCTAAAACTACATTATTAACAATGTCAAAATTTGGTAACATTAATAATGGAGTCATTAGGTTTTTTTTATGATGTTGAACTTGATTTTGTCTTTCGAATGATTCCTTCGTTCGTTTAGGACTATTTATTTAGGATGTATTACTTTTTTCTTGCCTATTTTTGCCCTATGATAATTCCTTTAACGATACACCTTTCAAGCATAAAATGCACAGGTGATTTAATGCATTTTATAAATGTTCTTGCCGGAGAATTAGCAATAATTCCAATGTTAATTTTTAATTGTTTTTTAATTTTCTTTTTTGTCTATAATAATGTTTCAACATATTTATTAATATAAGGACTAAATAACTATCGATAAATTAAGTATTGTACAGGGTGGGCCATCTATTGGTACGTTTTTGAATTTCGTCGTATGGCAACACCGAACGAGCTACAGACCCGAAATTTTGACAGTTTATTAGTCATACCGTCCGCGGCACGAAACAACATGTTTTCTCTTGAAGAGCGTTTTGAAATTTTAAAAACTTATTTTCAAAGTCAGTGCTGTGTCGCCGAAACTGTACGAATTTTGAAAAGAAATATGGGTCGTGATAGAGCACCCACCGAAGGAGCTATACGCAAATTGGTGAGGAAAGTTCGTGAGAAAGGGATGTTAGTGGATGACATTATATTACGACTGTTTTGAGTGAAATTGGCGCCGAGGTAGTCCAAAATGTCATTAATAATTGGGGTGACCGAATGGCATACTATAAGGCCAGTAGAGGGAGCCACATGAACGAAATCGTTTTTCATTCTTGACGCGGATACTTTTAGCTTCACAACAAAAAAAAAATTAATAAAAAATATCAATGTATGCTCATTTGATCGCATTTTTAAAAACGTACCAATAGATGGCCCACCCTGTATAACAGACAAAAAACAGCGGAAATCAATGGTACCCATCATATACCAGACATGGCCCACAAGATACCAAGTATCGGTCAATAATTGCTTACCAAGCATTGGCGCTATTGTAAAGTGAAAATCAATGGTACCCAATCATGCCAGATATGGTCCATAATAGAATACCAAATATTGACCAATTATATACTATATATTGGGCCAAGTATTGGCGCTATTGAAAACGACTGGCATTCCTATATGAATATTAAAAGAGAAATACTTAATTAATAAAATATATACATCGTCTTACAAGACTATTCAAAAAGATAATGATAAATCTCATAGAATAATAGTGAAGAATAATTCGATCGCATGACAAAAGTCATATAAAGAGTTGATAAAACATGCGTTTCCGAAATGCAAATTATGTAAACGAAATATAAAAAGTTTTTTAGAGTCTCTTTCTAATTTAATTTAGAGGAGACTATTAGCGTCTTATATATTGATTGTGTTAAAAGTCCGAAGATTTCGGAGATAAATTGATTCAATATGGAATGTCTGAATGTTTCGGCGCGCAATATCATATAAAACATATCTTAAATTTAAACAAAGAATATATATTATATATATTCTTTTATTATATATATATAAGTATTATATGTATAAACATCTAACTTTGATCGTTCATTCGCGTTCTCTATTATATTTGTGAAATATAAAAAATTTTTCCTTTTAATATCGTGGTCATAACTTGTGGTTTTACACAATTTCCTCTTATGTTAAAAATGCGTCATAAAGGAATGAGGAAAAATAAATATATTTTAAAATATCACAAGGGGAACACCAGGGGTCGGGAATTTTTATGCGCTTTTTACAGGCATATTTTCTTGAGCGAAAAAAAACCGATACGTGTCTGACTGTTTCAGCCATTTCGAAGAAATCGATTTTTTTAAGTAATTATTGTAATAATTTAAAAAATTTACTGTATAAATAAAAATATCAGTATCTATATTTTTATTTTAACTTAATGTTATTAGTTTTAATTACTTTTTGATTGTAATGATATTTTATGAAATTACAAATATTATGGATAATTAAACATTTATTTATGGAATATTTATTATTATTGTCGTTATTGTTATTCACATGAACGCATAAATAAGAACAATTGATTTATTAATAATAATAGAAAATTATAGTCTAGAAAACACTATATAATTGTGTTTTGTAGATGTACATTGTATGGGATGATATAAATTATAAAAACAAGAAAAACATAAATATTTATTCCATTGTGAACATCTTACGAATGAATTTTAGAATGAATTTCATTTTAGAATGAAAAGTTCTCATCAAAATTAATTCCTGAAAGAAGCTATTTCCATAATGTCAATCAAATCTGTTTTCCGCCAGATATTAGAAAAAGTTATTGTGTTTGCAACAAAAATTCATTTGTAAGATTTTTACAATGCAATGAATATTTATATTTTTCTTGTTTTATGACTTATATCATCTCGTATAATGTACGTCTACAAAACACGATTAGTTTTCTATTATTAATAAATCGATTAACGTTAATCAAAAGAAGATTACAAACATATGACTTACTTGTTGCTAATCATAACTTTCAATTTCTAATTTCATAAGAAACTGTAACAGTTTTCATTGCAATCTTATTTATGCGTTCATATGAATAGCAACAACGACGACGATAACGATGATAATAATAAATAGTCCATAAATGATTAATTTTTAATTATCTATAATACTAATATATAATTTCACGAAATTTTATTACAATCAAAAAGTAATTAAAACTAAAAACATTAAGTTAAAATAAAAATAAAGATACTGATATTTTCATTTATGTAGTACGTTTTTCAAATTATTACAATTACTTAAAAAATCGATTTCTTCGAAACTATCGGCCAATGGCTGAAACGTATCGTTTTTTTTCAGGCTCAAGAACAGCCTGTAAAAAGCGCATCAAAATCCCTAACTCTGTCACCTAATGTTCTCCTTGTCAGTTTATACCAGGTGTCTCAGAGAACCTATACCACCCTTTTAAAAGGTAGGGATGTGTTTGTACAAAAAAATAGTTCAGACAAAATTTGCAGGATTTCGGGAGATCCATCTGATGGTGACCTTGAATTTGACCTTGAGGTCGACCTTGGGCATAACTCAAGGTCAAAGTACCGTTTTACAAATGTAAACCCTTATTCATGACATCACAAATGAAAATAGCGGAAAATTTTACGTCCGAATACGTTATCAAGCCTAGGTCAAAATTACCCTTAGAAGTCATGTGGAGGTCAAGTTACTTTTAGAGCACCCGTACCAACCTTCTAAAAGATATGGATGTGTTTGTACAAAAAATAGTTCAAACAATATTAGGTATTTACATAGCTATGATGCATCCATCTGCTGGTGAATTCTACCTTTAGATTCATTTGTAGTCGTGTACATCGATTTTTAAAGATTCCTAATTATCAAGATCTTGAACAGTCGATGCCGCCTGTGTCAGCGTTACCCAAGATGTACCACGTAGAGGTCACAAGGTCGGACTTACACCTCGTCGGGGTGCTTTTTGCCATGCTTTTTGTCCAGCCCACACGTCTGTCATTGCTCGTCAACAACTGAACCGCATATTTCGCGGCCAATGGATAGGTAAATATGGTCCACATAACTGGCCACCACGATCACCGGATCTTATAATTTTGGATTTTTATTTGTGGGGAAGAATAAAAGACCTCGTATACCGCGAACGACCTACGACTTCAGAAGACATGAAGAACAGAATTCGAGAAGCCATTCAGTCTCTAGATCCTGTCGAAATTCGTCGGGTGACGGATGATTTTCAACGAAGAATAACAGCTTGCATACATGCACGTGGAGGACACTTCGAAAATCTAGACTGAACACATGCGTACGAACAAAGGTGACGGCAAGGGGAACCACCTTAAAAAAGCACCCCGACGAGGTGTAAGTCCGACCTTGTGACCTCCACGTGGTACATCTTGGGTAACGCTGACACAGGCGGCATCGACTGTTCAAGATCTTGATAATTAGGAATCTTTAAAAATCGATGTACACGACTACAAATGAATCTAAAGATAGAATTCAAATTCACCAGCAGATGGATGCATCATAGCTATGTAAATACCTAATATTGTTTGACTATTTTTTGTACAAACACAACCATATCTTTTAGAAGGTTGGTACGGGTGCTCTAAAAGTAACTTGACTTCCACATGACCTCTAAGGGTAATTTTGACCTAGGCTTGATAACGTATTCGGACGTAAAATTTTCCGCTATTTTCATTTGTGATGTCATGAATAAGGATTTACATTTGTAAAACGGTACTTTGACCTTGAGTTATGCCCAAGGTCGACCTCAAAGTCAAATTCAAGGTCACCATCAGATAGATCTCCCGAAATCCTGCAAATTTTGTCTGAACCATTTTTTTGTACAAACACATCCCTACCTTTTAAAAGGGTGGTACGGGTGCTCTGAGACACCCGGTATATATTCAGTAAAGTATTCATATATACGATACGAAAAATTAAACATTATATAAAAAAAAAACTAAAAATAGTATACATCACACTGAATAAAAAAATTTAGTGAACATAGATCGAAAGCTCGACCGTTTTTGAAATTTAAACGCTTTTGTATGCTGGCATCATGAATGACTTACTGGCTTCTACGTGTCGCATGCGAAGTTTACCTCAGTGTTTATAAACTGCATTCTGCAAGAAGAATTCTGTAAAAGACCCTGTAATAAGAAGCTAAGCATATATATGGAAATGGAAAGAGGACACCTTCTGTAAATATAGTAAATAAGTCATTCATGATGCTATCATACAAAAACGTTTATATCTCAGAAATGGTTGAGCTTCCGACCTATGTTCATTAAGCTTTCTTTACTCTGTATGATGTGTATTACCTATCATATAAATGCTGAATGATTTTTTTAACACCCTGTATAAGTTAGGAATCGATTATCAAATTTAAAGATTGCGATAATAATAAAAGTTTCACTCGACTGACGTGAAAAATAAACTCAAAAAGATGATTGAAATCGATAAAATATTATTTGTTTGAAATTTTTTGAATTTACTTAATTCAAATTAATCTTGTCACCAAATGTTACATTAAATACAAAAAAATGACAAAAAGAATTTACGAATTTTCAAACTTATTCATTTGCTTTCGTTGGCTTTTCCGACATTTTAAGTAATAACATTCTTCGCTTCGCGTATAGTGACGTTTTTATATTTCTTCTAAGCAAATTATAAGTGACGTTTTTATGTTAAATACGTTTTTATCTGCATTTGCGTAAAAAATAGATAAAGTGACATCTTCCGTTTAACGCAATATTTGCAATAACACTTATCTCATTGCATTATGACAAAAGAGGTCAATACAAATACAGTTTCGCGGTGGAGCTTATTTAAACAGGAGTGACAAAATGTTGGCATGTACCACAGTTTCGTGATCAGATGAATCGCGAAGGCGCCGTATTGTCTGTTTGTATCGCGCGTGGAACTGTGTCACTGGCGTCCGAGAGATGATATCGATCGAAAGCAATACCGATTTTATACAGCATGTTTACAAGATACGCGCGTTCGCGCGAGATGTACTACATTTCTGCGAAACATCGCGTACTGCGTTAACCATCCATCATGTCGCTATTATGATGAAGACTGATAAGTGCCAATTGATTGGAAAAATGGAGTGTTTTCACTCGCGGAAACGAACGAAATCACGATCTACTTAATTTTATTACATTAAATCGCGCTGGCTTCACTATTAGCTATTAATCTATTAATATTTGGAACGACTTATCTTTTATTTCCTTTGAGACATTATCATCTGTACGGTTATATTGTTCCTATTTATTAATGTTATCCATGTATAGAATCCTACAGGGATGCACAAATTATCGCGAGAGAGTCACGTTATCGCTAATCAACACTGTAATATCTAGTTCATAGAACAATACAAGACTATCTGGAAGCGAAAATTTAAAAACTGTTTGCAAGCGTAATTTTGGTCAATTACGTTTAATTTTTATTACGTGATGCATTTACTTGCATATAAGTATTAACTATGTTAAATGTAAAAATTGTTTGCGTCCAATTTCTTTTAGGTTTCGCGTTAGATTAATATTAGATAAGGATACAAAGATTATTAATCTACATCGATACGAACGAAAACTATACAGTTCTTCTATATAAATCTATATATTCCAAAAGATGAATAAAGATTTTATTTCTGAGAATTCAAAAATTTTTTGAATACTTGATATACAAGCAGACAAAGATTAAAACCATTAGAGCTCTTGCGGTAATAAATTGGGATTCCATTGTAAGTATCGCTGCGGAATGCATAGCACTAAGAGCACTAAGAGAACTTAAAATCCCGCGTTACTTTCGAAACAGAGTAGCGCTCCCTCTCTCTCTCACTCTCTTACATTTTTCTCTATCTCTCTAACGAATACCTCGCGAACGCGATGTCTGCCAAAGGAATTCGCGGAAACCGCCGTGCTCTCACATCGTATTAACAATGCACGGCGTGACATCGAGAGAGAAAGAGAGAGAGAGAGAGAGAGAGAGAGAGAGAGAGAGAGAGAGAGAGAGAGAGCTGTACGTGCAATGTTTTGACACGGACAAAGTGCACCTGCCAATTTAAAGGTTACACCCTCCTCACTTAGCGCGGACAAACATCAAACGAACCGCGCGCGACGCGCGACGCGCGGCGCCTCTGCTCCGTCAATCTGACATATAGCGTTCCTTCTTCGAAACGATTCCACACAAAAATCTGGCGCTTTTACTTACCGACAAATAGACAGAGGAAGTCTATGATGAGCTTCCGTAGAATTAACTTGGATGATCGATCCATGTTGCGTTTATTTACGATCGTTGATTGCGAAATGCGACGAGACGCCGCGCTGCAACGTTCAGGTGCAACTGCTCAGTCGGTGATCAGTGATAGTGAAATCTGACGTCTGACGTCGAAGAACGTCAGGTGAACGAAGCGATGAGGAAACGGACTCGAATGCTGCGTGTCGTTAACGTTTCATAAGCGTAGGCGTGAACGACACTGCGTACGATGAATACCGCACGACTTCTCGGGGCAGACTGACTCTCGCAGCGCGGCATTCACGACTACGACACGACAAGCGGCGCGCCGCGAGCCGCGAGTAGACCAGAGTGCAAGTGGAGTAATCGCGAGCAGAGCGACGAGCAGCGACGGACGCCAAGACGTCGCGTCGCCGCGCTTCACCGCACTCGCCACTCGCCACTTGCCGTGCGAGGCTGCGTCGCGTTCAACGCAGCTCGGTTGCTCGCAGCTCGGTTGCTCGGAGCTCGGAGTGCTCGGCACTCGGCTATGGCTATGGCTGTGCTCTCCCCACTTTGCCTCTTCCCTCTCCTTTTGTCGCCCAATCTCGCGCGAATCTACCACTGGGTCGCTATTGTCGTGAATCAATTCGATCGAGATCCGACCAACCGCCAACTTCACCGAGTTGTTCGACAAAACGTACAATGGATACAAATAATATGTAACACATAAATGTGTCTTTGTGTCTTCTATACATATTCCTAATTTTTTTTATTTCTCTAATGTTTATTTCTGCTTTTAACATCTCTTCTATTATGCGCAAGGCCTGATATATATATACAGGGTGTTAATTAAGTATGTTATACCATACTCAACAGAGCGATTCTTTGGTTTATTTCAAGTAAAAAAGTCTATATAAACATATGTCCTAAACGGCTTAGGTTCCGAAATACAGATGAATGTTCGCAAATGTTTGACGAAACGGGCGAAATTGCGTTGGAGATATCTTCCTGCATAAATATATCTTGCTTCACGTGAGTTACCATTCGCACAACCGTAAACAAAGTGACAAAGTCAAAGTCACAAAATCAAAAATAGACTCCTCCTAGATTACTAGACTTAAATCCTTTGGATTATTTCCTTTGGGGGCATCTGAAATCATTGGTTTGTATCACCCCAATTGAGAATGATTTGAGAAGAATGATTTGAGCGTGTACGTCAATCTTTGAGAAGAAGGCTCAATGGATGTATCATGACGCAAGGTGGACATTTTCAATAATTCATCCAATTGTTTTATCGGAATTTATTTCATCGGAAGAACTGAAGCCTGTTTTTGTTTTTCTGTTTTTGAGCTAGTTTTCTAGTTCAAGCTGTCTTTCTTTCAAATAAACAGATTATTACTACATGTTTAAATTTTTTTATTTCGGAAATTAAGCCGTTTAGAACACATGTTTATATGGACTTTTTTACTTGAAATAAACCAAAGAATCACTCTGTTGAATATGACAACATACTTAACTAATACCCTATATATATATATATATACACAGAGCGTTTCATTTTAAGTGATGTGGTCGATCATCTCGCGAATCGATGATTTTATTGAAAAATTTTTCAAACGAAAATTGCATGACCTGAAGGGAAACACATGATGAAAATGTAGATTAGATCTTGAGTGACCTTGTCAAAATCAGGTCATGGTCATTAATTTTTTTTAATGGAAATCCCTATTTTTTTATTACATATGCTTGTAGTTTACCTCAAAAGCTTTCCAATACACTATAATAAAATTACCTTTCATTGAGTACTTTCCGAGTTATGGAGCTTGAAAGTAACAGAACCATGTACGCATGCGCGTATGAACAGGATTCTTACGCGCGCATATCTCCGCAATCTATCCACACTGCTTGACATATGCTCACGCGCACGGAATTGAGTGCGCGACAACCTTCCCAATTGAACGATTCAACTTTCCTCTTTTTTTCGTATAGCATTTTTATTCAATTTTTTTACATTAGTGGGCTTTTTCAAAGCTTTTTTCAAAATGGCCGCTTACATGAAATCGTTGATATTATTTTTGTGCTTGGTGAAGCTGGACGAAATTATTGTAGAGCAGAAAGATTGTATCGTAATAGATATCCGTTTAGACGACAAATTGCAGATAAGAATTTTATTACGAGAGCGTAGAAGAATCCGTAAGAGAAACCGCAAGCAAATAAATGCTGAAAATGACGTTAATGATCCTTAGTTGGCCGAATCAGTGATCGGTCTTGCCTTATAACAAGTATTTAACGAAAAATAAATTTATTATAAGTTTTGGAAAGCTCTCGAGATAAGCTGTAAAAATAAAAAATAGGAGTTTCCATTTTAAAAAACATTAATAACTTTGACCTGATTTTGACAAGGTCATTCAAGGTCAAATCCACATTTCCATCATGTGTCCCCCTTCAAGCCATGCAACTTTCATTTGAAAAATTTTTCAATAAAATCATCGATTCGCGAGATAATCGACCATATCATTTAAAATGAAACACCCAATCTATATATATATATATATATATATATATATATATATATATATATATGTATTGTATACACACACACACACACACACACACGCACGCACGCACATATACAGGGCCCCAAAATAATTGCCAAATATTTCATAGGCAGGTAGAACGGATTAAACTGAGTCGAAAAATCCTCATTTTGTAATTTTCGCAATGGTTATTACTAAAAATTGTCAAGATATTAATTACTAAAAATTGTCGAAAATTAATCTTTAATAATTTTTTACTCAAATACTATCAACTTTACAGAAAAATTGCAAGAGACAAAAGTTAATAAGTAAAAATTAATAACGATCAATTTTCGGCGATTTTTCTATAAGTGCAAAATATTCCTAGAATGTTATATGAATATTATTTTTAAAAAATTAAAATAAGTTATTATAATATTTTGAGAATATCATAATAATTTTTAATATTACAAGAGTGTTCTATAGAGATTATATGTCCACTTACATAATATCCTTGGTCATTGTATCCTTAATATCCCTGATATATTACTAAAATATTTATAAATATTAACTATTTTTAATTTAATGCAATTTGAATTTACAATCTAGTAACGAAAAGTTCTTATCAGTCTATGCTGCATTTTATGCTTAAAAAAATGTTTCGGCGTAATATTAAGTACTACAATTGCGCGCCAAAATCATTTTCAGTCTTTAAACGTATACTTATTCCGAACAGATGTAGCAGTTTTACAAATTAAAGTAAATGCTATTGTAATACTTTTTAATGTTTAAACAATATTACAGTAACATTAAATAATGTTACTTTTAATAATATAACATTATCAAAAATGGATATATAACCTTCATTAATATTTCGAGCATATTATTTAATATTATATTATACAATTTTAGTAAAATATTCTTGAAATGTTACATTTAATATTCTAAGAATATACTTAAAATATTAGTTAATATTAAATAATATTATGCGCCTACAGTAGTAATTAATATCTTGTTAACTATTGCAAAATGATAGAGGACTTTTTGACTCAGATTAGTCCACTCTACCTGCTCATGAAATATTTGGCGATTATTTTGGGATATGCTGCATAATAAAAGATATATGTATTTTATGTAGACGAGAATATTTACAATTAGTTTGACATTATTAAAATATTATAAAATTTGTATTTCTCTCCGTAAATATTTCAAAAATTATTTTAAAAAATTCCGTATTTTTTTTAAACATATTTTTATTTTTATCTTAACTCACGCACACGCACACGCACACACAAATCAAGAAATGTGTATTCGGAGAAAACTCGTTCGATAAAATAACTTTTGATATTCATTATTGCTTCCGATCATCAAATTATTAACCTGATTTCATATTTGTCTACTAAAAAGCATTCCCCTCTAATGTTCCTTAATGGGAACAATGATCGCTCTGTGAATAGCGGAAATTTTTTTAAAACACATCTAAGATAAAAATGTAAAAGCAAATGTTTTCGGTGCAAATAGAAACGCCCTATATTCTCCATCAAGCCATTAACCTCCACCTGCATCCTCACGAATATTTACGGAAAATGCATTGGATCCTTGCACTGAGTAATCGTTTCAAAACGTTTGTTCACCGCGTTCAGCGAAAGAATATTTACGTGAGTCAACGCGAGACTTTAAATGTGCTCGTACATGTATGTATGTATAATTCGAAATATTGCATTTCATTTTTACACTTAGATCAAATCAATGTGTACAATGGCTTTATAATAAAGAAATCATACGATACTCGATTTCTTGAATGATAAGCATGCACGCATGCATGCTTTAATGCATACAGTCTGACGTTTTATGAATAACTATGAAATTAACAATTATTTCTTTTGATTGATGCATGCAAGGAAATAAGCTATGAAGTAATCCATAATAAATATAAAACTACATGTACATATATGCAGTATGCAGCGCTCAATGTATATTTGAACGAATTCTAGCATACATCAGAGTAGGCATGATTGTATGCATATCTTTCTATCATTCAAGAAATTGAGCATCGTGTGATTCCATCTTAATATGCAGCAATACGCACTAGTGTGTCCTCCCTTCGATTGTGTATTTTGAAATGAGGTGAAAATTTCAAAAATGAGCAAATTCACTAGATGTTGCCTAATTAAATTATGAATATTCTAGTAAATTTGCTCATTTTTGTAATTTTCACCTCATTTCGACGATACACAAGCGACCCCCTGTAGCTTGATTAAAATTCATAAAACTTGTCACTCCCCGCTGCATTCATCTGCGGACTGGAACAGCAGAAACTCGAGAAATCGCATAAATTTCCTTTAAATATAATTATCTTATCTAGACATACAGCCTGTATGTACATACATACATACATACATACAACATACTAAGAAAGTCACATAATTAACACAAAAGAACAAGCATAAATGATATAATTAATGTGATGCGAACGACTACTTATTAGTATTTATAAGATAAATTGTCGCTCTTGTACATACAAAATTAAACTTATTAATGAAAGTAATGTATATGCTTGAATATATGCTTGATCAAAAAGTTTCCGGAATTCATTCAGAAAATTCAAAATACAAGTTTATTCATCAAAAGTGATATTGTCCCCTTCAAAGTACTCTCCAGCGACTGCAACGCACTTATGCCAGCGCTTGATCCAGCTCTCGAAACATTTCTGGAACTCTATTATTGGTATAGCCATCAGAGCCGTCTTCGATTTTTCCATTACCTCCTTTCGGCTGTTAAAACGCGTTTCCCGCAGGTTTTTTGACTCGATCGAACAGAAAAAAATCGCAGGGAGCCATATCGGGTGAATTCGATGGCTGTTGGATGGTATTCGTTGTTGCAAACTCGTTGTTGCAAATTCAACTCCATTTTTAAAACTGTAAAAAATCGAAAACACGCGCAGAGGTAGATGTACTCAAGACGGCGTAATTTTTACAAATGTCAAGCTATAGCGATAAAATTTGATGGAAATGTCAATGATAGATGTGGCAACCTAGCCAAAAAAAAAGAACTCAAATCAGCTGACTCAGAGCATCACCCGGTGGTCTCTTCCGGAAACTTTTTGATCAAGCTGGTATCTGTCGTTATACGAAACGTCACACGTGTCTGGAATGTTTGTAGAATAGCGTGAAATAGCATCACGTTTCCGATCGAATGATAACGACGAATTCCATGTCACGATAACATCAATCAAAGATCGTCCCGTGCACGTTGATTCTATTCTGGGAACGCGATGGAACTAAAGAAAAGCTCTCTTATCGCGCCGTTTCAACCACTGCCACCCGCGGTGCATTCTGCATGCACGAATGCACGATTCGCTGAGAAATTCATGCCTGAATAAACCCCGCCACGTCAACTAACACATATAGTCGATAAGTTGTACCGACAACCTTGCACTAACCACTAACGCATTACACGCGAGCAACGAATTAAGAAGAAATCGCACCAACGATTTCAAACCAGTTACATTTAATATATTTGTAAATTTTTTTTCCTTGATATGATCCCATCATGTCTGCAACGATCCATAATATGATAGATAGCTATATCGATGTATCTGAGATAAGTATGATATAGAAAGTAAGAAGGAAAAAGAAAAGAACAAAATTACAAATTTACCTTATTTACACAAAATCGGCGTAACGTGATAATATTGTATTTAACTACGAGGCAATTACATAATTACACAAATGTACAACAGCATACAGTGTCAAAATCGTTGATACTTGGTATTTGACATTTCTTGTATTTCATAAGCGTCTGCGAATCCTTAGCGCAATTATTGCTAACTAACGGTATAATAACAGCGCGATGGTCGAGTTGTATTCAATATACATAAGAGTAGATCAGCTATTGTGAAACTATGTATTTACGAGAATAATCGATATAATTTCGCCATATAAGTTCATACTTGGATACATATGCATGTTTATGGCATAAAGCAATTTGTTGCGATCAAATTATGTGAAAAAAAAAAAAAGATTTTTCCGATTTTTCCTGTACTGCACCTCTCATAATTCAGCTACAGTGACAAGATGTCAGCTTATAGCATTAATAATTGAATTTACCGAAATTATATTGTATGATTTCTCACGCAAGATGTTGAATAAAAATTCATACATTTTTTTCAACATATCCGTTTGCGAAAAAATTATCTTCAAACTGTTACGAATCTTTTTCAGAACCAGTCTACCACCATCGCTAGGCGATAAAAAAAATTGTGAATCTTTTTAAGGATGTATGGGCATCATTTTTACAAATGTTAATATTTATACTTTAAACAAATTATATATATGTATAAAAGTTGTATTCAAAATATTCCGTTTTTATTGAACAACATATTTTTATATAGTTTGTTTATTTTAATTATTTTTATTGTTATAAATTAAAATTTAAAAAATAATAAAAATCTAATTTTTTTTATAAGTACTTTAAATATTTAAAATAACAAAATTTTCATTGCGGTTCACTGATTAGTTACAAAGATATATATAAAACAAATAAATATTTTGTTTATTTATTGAACTAGTTCGTGCAATAACTTATATATATATTATAACTTTACATAAATAATCTTGAATACATAATGTACTTATATTAAAAAGTTGAGATTTTTGTGTGTGTCATTTCTTTTATACATTTAATACATTTCCATATATTTTTATTAGAGCAGATTTAAAAAATACTATTATTTATTAAAATAACTTACAATTCAGACAGTAAACCGTCACCAGATTTATCATGTTATTTTTAAGGTGACCTTACGTGATCAATAATTACGTGATCAGTATTAACATATGCACTAATCATGTGTGGTTAATATTGAGGGATTGAGAGAGAGAAAAAAATAGATAGACAGGAATGCATGATTTCCATAATCGACAATGAACGATTAAGTACATCTGACACTACATATTGCATCTATCATATTGTATCTGTACAAATCTGCGATTGGTAGATGGGACGTAGAATGTAGGATACTGATCTAATGTAGGATGGTGATCTAGATTTTGATTCTCAAGCATCCATATTATTAAGATCCATGTCACAGTATGTCACAAGTGCAATAGATATTGTACGTAAAATTAAAGTGAAATATATTGTCCATAATACTGATTGTGTAAGTTGTAAAAATACTAAAAAGATTGATGCATGTTAGTATTACTGATTCAGTATTACTGATCAGTATTATTGACCGTGTAGGGTCACCTTTAAATGTGATTTCAAATAATCTGTAATTTTTTCATAATTTTGTTATTATGCTGAAATATCATCCATACATTCTTAAATCCGTGTCTTTTTAAATCATTCATATGGATATCATTCGTGAAATATAACTAAAATTTAAGAGAAGATCATACGCAGATATATGTACGAGATTGGAATGAACAATTTGAATTTTTACAATTTGTAATGAAAAAATAATAAATTAATGTAAATTTTTATTTGTAGCATTGGCTGCAATACAATGCGTTAGTAATCTCTGATGGTATCAAAATTTCAATTGTCCACTCTAATCTCGTCTTCACATCCAATCTCATCCTCTTCCTCTTACGAAAGTTTAAACTTTAAAATAAATTTATAAGCCGTTACACACACATAACTTTTATAGCAAAACTTTCAAATCAATTTTTCTTATTTTTCATTTTCTTTAAGAAAAAAAATGCTATTAACTAAGCTCTTCGGCTAAGATATGTTCTTTCCATACTAGTATTCCGCAGCAATATAAATCTAGTTTAAAATGTTAGATTTCGACTAAAACATGATTTATTCTCTTCATGTTCTTTTATTCAATCTTATTATTTTATCGTCCAAGTGCAATGTTGAGAATTAAAATGAGTGAAATAACGAAGAATAAAAATTGTGCTATTGACAAAAACGGCGTTGAACGACTAATCTAACAGGCACAGTGGTACATACTAAAAATAGATAGCGTCTATCGAAATAAACACACAATGGATAATGTTAACACCCAAATTCGTTAGCAGTGAAATATAGAAAAACAAATTGTTTTGATAAAAAGAGGGAGAGAGAGAAAGAGAGAGAGAGAGAGAGAGAGAGAGAGAGAGAGAGAGAGAGAAAGAGACAGACAGAAACGCATGATTTCCATAATCGACAATGAGCGATTAAGTACATCTGGCACTACGTATTGCATCTACGTATCTGTACAAATCTGCGATTGGTAGAACTTTCTTATAATACCGCACGCAAATTCATCAATTCCCATCGCTTTATCGCACATGTCTAGATTATGCAACGTGTCAATAACAAAACTCTATCGTGTGATATAAAGAGAAATACAAAGAGCTATCTATACACTTTCTCTCTCTTTCTATGGCTAGAATATCCTATTTACGTATTTATGTATATTTACAATGTGTCTATCGTTACAATAATATAACTAATTTTTGCTCGTATAACATCAACGTGTTCTACTTGTATTCCTAACTTAGCGATAACTTGTTCATATATTATATTACGCACCGTAAAGAAGCTAGATTGCTTTCTCTATCTCCATGAGTATCAGTACATTATACGTTCTTCTGCTGAAAAAATTTTACCGTGGATAGAACGGAACAAGTTACTATATAACATAATTATCAAATAATCATATTGTTTAAAATACATCATCGTTATTTGTGGTCAATATAATTGCGTGACTGCGATCGCAGATGCAATCACTAATAATTTCATGATGTATGTACTGTAGGGAGGGGTTACGGCAATCGCTAAATACTTTACTAAGTAATTCTTAACAGAACGTATGTAACATGATTAAAGTGCTTTGCTAATGGCTCTTGAGAAATAAAAATTCAAACGATACGACGCTTCGTTGTAGCCACAATGGATATAATTAAACATTTACAATTAAAAATGCTTGTAAAATAATTTATATAAATAATAAATCGGGAGGTTGCACATTCATATAAAAAATCATGTCCGTTCTCTCCCTCTATTATTGTATTTTCACGCTTATTCAGCTTTGTAAATGATATTTGAAAATTTCTGCAATTGTATATGCATGTATATGCATTTAGATCGATAAATATCACGATCTACAAATATTGCACACACACGTACGGTTTATATCTAATATTGCCACGCGAATAAACGTATAGACGTAACAAATATATTTTGTCAAATCTTGCTACTTACAAAATTATACTTACATACTTAAGCAAAGTTTGTACGATATCAGTAATGATTAAAATTGTTCGAAACGGAACTACATTATTTTATTGATCAGGAACGCGATAATAGAAATAATATTTAAAAACGGAAGTTAATGTTATATATCGAATCGACAAACAATAGCGGAACGTATACTCTAACAATTGTCACTCATGTAATTTATAAAAATGCATATAATGCGAGCCGTATTTACACAGCCACAGTGTGATTGATTCTGTAATTAAAATATCTTGGTTACATCAATATCTGTATGGAAACAGCTTAATTCTGAAGTAGCACATTACATGGCACAATAGTTGAGATTATCTCTCACTGTACGGATCGTAAAGTTTTCGTTAAACATTAATCTTTTTCTTGATTACACTCGCTTTTTATCACAATGTACATATATTTTTATGCATTGGCATTTCCCAGAACACCAAAGTTCTATCTACAGTTACTATTTTGTACGCAAAAATCATATAAGATAGTGATATCAATCTATGATCATTTTTATATGATTTTTGCAACATATGATTTATACAAGATAGTAACTGACATGCAAGATAGTAACTTATTCTTTGGTCGTCTCGAAATACTTTGGTTAACCCTCCCTCCCACTCTCATTTTTATCACAAAAGCTACAACTACATTCTTTCTCCATATTTTGCATGATAGCAGGCAGATCGTCAATATACTAGCAAGAAGAAACGGTGGGAAAACGGAGGTTACCCTTTATCGTCGACGTAAAATAGTTATTCTGTGATTCTCTCGCGGAAACACCGGAAACAAAAAAACCCTAATTTCATCGAATATTGCAATACAAAGGCGAACGCAAAAAAAACGTGAGGCGCTTTTATAAATTTACAAAATCTTACAAGAATCTTACACGAGTTCCATCTCTAATAGTCACCTGCGTGATTCGTATACCGTGAAGGTACTGTCCACAAAACCGGCCGCTAAAGTTACGCGATACGGATGAAAATTCAGACAGCTTACTGGACTGAGGCGTGTACCCATAAATCCTTCGTGAAATTTCAGCGTATTGAGATGTTGTCCCAATATGTTGTAGATGCTGATACAATGACTTGTGGTGCCACTAAAACAAAAATTTTTTTCATCTTTTTCTAATCTAAGAAAAAAAATATAGGAGATTATCATTAAAACAATATAAGAAATTATAGCTAACAAAATGTAATAGTTATACACATATATTAATGGTTTGATTAGCTATAAATTTATTAATACGAGAGCAAGTCAATAAGTTTTTAGAAAAACATAGTAAAAACACATTTTTTTTATCGATTCATTTTTATTTCTCAACATAGTCTTCTTTCAGCTCGATACACTTGATCCAACGATTCTCCAACTTTTTCAAGTCGTCCGAATAATATGATTTGTCCAACTCTTCAAAATAAGCCTCTGTTTCGGCGATGAGCTGCTCTCTGGTGATGAATCTCTTTCCTCCGAATATTTCTTTAGGTTTGGAAACAGGAAATAGTCGCAGGGGGCTAAATCTGGCGAACATGCTGGATGGGGAAGCAATTCGTAGCGGAATTCATTGAATTTGGCCATCGGTGCTGGGCACATGTGAACCCGTGGATTATCTTGATGGAAGAACACTTTCTTCTTCGCCAAATGGAGATGTTTTTTCTTTAAAATGTTGTTGAAACGGTCCAATAAGACTGCGTAATAATCGCCATTGATCATTTGCTTCGACGGAAGGTAATCGATATGAATTATACCGCGTGCATCCCAAAAAACTATGGCCATCACCTTTCCGGCCGACTTCACGGTCTTTGCTTTCTTCGGAGCTGGTTCTCAGTGAAGTCCATTGTTTTACTGTTCCTTCGTCTCGGGTGTGAAATAATGGATCCATGTTTCGTAATGAATCGACGCAGAAATTCATCTGGATTACATCTGAATTCATCTAGATTTGTTGAAACATCTCCAAACATTGTTTTGACAATTGTCACACGATCGCGCTTATGGTCCACAGTGAGCAAACGCGGCAACTATCTTGTCGATAGTTTTTTCATACCCAATTGTTCGTGCAAAATTGAAATCACTATGCCATGTGATATGCTTGTGGCTTCAACAAGCTCGCGCATTTTTACTCATCGATCAGTCAAAATAATATTGTGGACTTTATCGATGATTTCTAGCGTAGCAGCCTCAATTGGACGTCTCAAACGAGATGCATCACATGTGGATGTACGACCGCGTTTAAATTCATTCAATTGTATACAGTCGCAAACGCTGATGTAGACGCTGTGCTATAAACATTATCTAACGGCTTTGATTTCTTTCGGCGTTACCTTTCATATGTAGATGTTTGATCATTGCATGAAACTCATTTTTTTTCCATTTTGCAAAAAATACAAAGGTTGTTCGCTTTAATCATCTACAGAAATGAAACCACGCGATGAATTCCGCTCAAAATTTGACAGTAATCAATTTGAAAGATGCTACTTGTCAAAAAGTAATGTGACATGACACTGCGAGTACCCTCCGACAGATTTTCTAAGAACTTATTGACTTGCCCTCGTATTAAAAGGATAAGTTTAATCGCACTTACCATGCGAAAACATCAGCTACTTCGTGCACAGTCAATGCCGCAATCCCTGGTGTTATTTGAATTGTGCTCACGGAGGAATTTTTCCTAAGATCAAAGATTTTTATGTCACCTGTGGAAGATGCGGTAAATAGTTGCGGTGCAGATCCCTCAGATTCCCTTAAAAATGTACCCGACACCCAAGCAGTGTGTTCTCTCCAAGTCATCACTCTTGCTTCTGTCGGAGGCAATCTCCGATCTAAGAGTCGAACCGATCCGTCGCCGCAACCAAGTGTCATTATTGCACCTATAAAATATTGCAGAACAAATTTTAACATGATGTTCATTTCATTTTGGTGCAACAAAAAATGACATATAGTAATATATAAACCAAAAAATGTAATGTGCGAGTGTTGAGAATATGAACTATATTATCGATCGGTTAATAATTGCACTGCAATTAAACTAATCGATAGAGATGGCACTTATTTCGAAAGTTACTCATCTGTCTAAAGTTTAGAACATCGCTGTTGCTCGCCGCTTTTTCTTACGGACCTTAGTACCAAGCGGTTGTGTTAATTGCGAGGCCTTGCAGCGGCAATATTAGATAACTTTCTAGTTTCAGATAAGTTTAAAAAAATCTGTCTCTGTACAAAGTACTAGAATTTATCTCTGTTTAATTGACATTAAGATTATTGTTATACTGTAAAGTTTTGTTCTTCTCTTGCTATCTTCTTGTTTATCAATTAATTAATATTTGAATGTTATACGAGAGATAAACTTGTTTATAAGTTCTAATTAAATGTGACTGGATTTAAATGAGAATTGTGTATTCTTTTATTAAGAAACTTTCAATAGCGAAGAAAAAAACCTTTCTTTTAAACAACCAACCTGTGCCATCAACATCGATGCATGTAGTACAACAATCGGCGCCTGTTGGAATATCTTGCTTCTTCAATTCAGTTTCCGCATCCCAGAGTCTTACAATGCGGACATCGCCCGTTACTGCTAGAGTAAGCGATTTCTGTTCCCATTTTGTAACGAGTCGTGCTGTCACTGCAAATATATTATTGACTACACTTCGCTAATAGTATAGTACGAAAAAATACAGGATTATTTTTAGAATATACATAATATAGGAAAAATGATTTAAAAAATTATTAAAATCTAAAACAGCGGTTACAATAGATTATAAAATAAATGTATAACAGAATCTCGAATAAATGTGCTCTCTGTACATACCACTAGAAGTCTTGGTTGCGGGTTGCACGTCAGCCAATGCTTGCCAAGCTGTAAGTAGAATCGGATCGCGGCTTATCGTACCACTATAATTCTTCCAGATTTGTACGGAACCATCATCAGAACCTGCCATTAGCAGAGTTAAGTCATGAGAGTTGATGAATTCAAGTGCTGTGATGCGCGATTTTACTTTGTTTCCATAACTCATACAATAAGTCAACTTTGTGCTATTTTGATAATCCCATATGCTGAAACAATTTTTAACAAGTGTTAATTAGAAAATCTTTCTCTTTACCTGTGCTTATCTATTGTATTTTAAATAATATATTTGTTGCAATGAGAAAATTCAAATACCCGAAGCAATCTTTCAGCGCCACGGCCAAATGTGGTTCAAATGGATGAAAAACCAAAACTTGAGGTGATTGAGAACACCTCGTGTGATACACTTGCGATTCTATTTTATTTTGCGACGCACGCAATTGTTCCTCTCTTGCATCTTGTTTTTGCCTTGCGTTACGTATAAATCTGCGATCATAATCAATGTGTAATGTATGTTTCGTATTAAAAACGCAAAAATGGAAACTTAATGGAAATTTATTTTAAAATTAGAGTACTAGCATTAGAGAAAGAATAAAGGTTTAATGGTTCTTACCGCCATTCTCGTTCAAGATATGGTCTGCTCTCTACGTCGTCCATTTCGTCCTCTAAACTAACCGGCTGAGCAAACTGCGCGCAACTCCATTCGACAAATTGGGAGGTAGTCAATGGAGTTTTAGTTCCGGGTACTTCATCTGCCTCTTCAGATATCTAAATTTATAATTAATTTTATTATTATAAAATAGGCCGATTTTTCATTATCAATATTTTAACAAGTACATGAAATATTTTTTTCAATTTATTGTAAAAATAAAATTGGAAAATAGAATTTAAACAATTTACATTTGTTCAATATTTTGTTATCACTTGAATTCGTTAAAAAAGTTAACGTTAGAAAAAAATAAATCAACACATTCTTACTGTATTAGGAACAGGTTTCCTCGAACGGCTACCATGCGTTAAAACTCTCGAAGAACGCAACAAATCTGTTCCAGAGTTGACAGCCGGTGGTGATTCCCCTTTACTATAGTAAGCAAAAGAAATTGTTAGAATAAGACTGAAATTACAAAATTACATTTTGTACAAAAAAAATTTTAACTGACCTCAAATAACCAGTTCGATTTGACGGAGATGGCGGAAGAGATAATGAAGAGGAAATTTTTGTTTCAACTACCTCTTTAGGGGTAGAAGATGCTTTCACCTAAAATTTTTTAAATGACAAAAACTATACAATTAAACTTTAAATGTTAAGACCCTAACACCTTAGATATTAATACCTTATTACGAATATGATTGGTAACTTTTTGAGACATAGCAGCGACCACTGGATGAGGATCATTGTCGAGATTACACAATCCATGCCATAATTTCATATACACACTACCATAGGAAAGACTCGGTAAGTTCCCAAGAGAACTGTGACCTGCGATAAACAATTTCATAAATTTCATATAAAATGTCGTGCTATCGTAAAGTTATTTTAATGAAAAAAGAAAATATATTGCTATTATACAAAGCCTATGCAAAAAGCACTCTATGGGTGAAAATTGCACAATCGCAAAAATAAAAAGCATAAACTATGTATGATGCATGCAACGAAACTTCTAATCATTATTACCAAGTGACTCGCAAGGTTTCCTCACGAACTCCCAATTATTACCTGACACACGAAAGAATCAATGCAGGTAACTATTTGATTCAGTGTTCAGACAGAAGGTATTAATTGACTTGATACTTCTCCCAAAAATTTCTCGGCATTCCTTACCTAGACTGCTAATAGACGATGAAGACGATACTCTTTTGATGCGATCCTGTGGTCCAAATCCATCGATCGTATCTACGGTGTACGTATTGTTGGGTGATAACATTTTCAATCTATCGCGCGAGCTAATGCGTCTCATACCGCTGAATGGAGATAAAGTTTCTACAACAAGATCCTTTCGACTATTCTCCTCGGCCATGGCTAGCGTAACGAAGGAATTTTCAAAATGTAGCACCATCCATTGTAAAGCCACAACTAATTCCTGCGTAGACAATTTCATAATAATTTTTTTCAGCAATGTTGACCAATTCCAAATCACAATCTAACTTACTTTTCTAACCAATGGACACATATCGTGAGAAACTGTATTAATAAGTGTCATAGCGATAATTTGATCGATATTATTCGCATGCTCGCTTCTGGTCGTAACGCTGTTTACAAATGTGCCCAATGCGTATACACTAGCTGCCCGAACCTGTATCAATCATTTCCTTAAAATTTTAGGAATTAATGTATGATATATAACGCTATAATAAAGATGTGTCATAAACTTCCTGTTCCCTCTTTATTTTCACAATCATAAATTCATATTAAATTCATATTAAAAATTAAAAAAAAAAATATATATATATATATAAACTCCTTTCTTGCTCTGTAAAATGGAGTTATAAAGAGCAACAACAAAATAAAATTTCTTATACGTGTCTAATTCAATAGTTTACAAATTCATCACAGATATATGCAATTACTACGCGCGCGCACGCGCGCGTGTTATGTATGTGTGTGTGTGTGTGTGTGTGTGGGTGTGTGTGTGTGGGTGTGTGTGTACATATATAATGAACTAATTGAATTATTTATGTATATATAAACAATTAGTCATATAACCTCTGGAACAGGATCCTTTAATAAGGTAAACAATTTTTCATGAGCAATGTCCCTGACGCCACACCATCTTGCTTTATCGAAATTATGCCAAAGCCGCGCTAAGCACAAGCAAAGCCATTGCCGTAACAAAGAATTTGTATCTCCTAGTTGTTCTAAGCATATTGAAACGAGACTGCCCTGATTTGCGGCCACTTGACCCGGCCGATAATCGTTTACGATACTGGCCAATACAAACGCGGCTAATGTCCTGTGCTCACTCTGAAATCATTATCAAACGTACTTTCGTTACAAGAAACTTTAGCCGTTATAATTTAGGTGTGGTTAGCGAATAAAATTAAACATAACATATAAACTACCGGGATAGAAGTATCCTGTAGCACAGACAAGAAATATTTATGACCACCATCGCGTACAAGATCTGCTTGGCAAGTCTGCAATTCAGAATCATATCTAAAATTAGAATTTATACATATAAAGTATAACAGTGTAATATTATATGGATAATAACGCGCAAGTGTAGAACTCACATTATCTACTGCTAGAATTTTTGCCCATATAAAAACGAGCAACGGCCGAAGTTCTCTGGCGTTGCTTTGCAATAATTTTAAAACATATGGAAAGATGCCGACGCTAAGTGCTAGATTCACAGCCCACGGACCGAGATCAAGAAAACGCCCTAATAGCTCTAACGCTCTTAGTCTGTGAACTTGACTCAATAGCACTTGGAGGACAATTGGAAGCTGCTCAGGTGGACTACGATTTTTTGATCCTAAATTGAGCCACACTTGAAAAGCTGTGAGTTGATCTTCAAAAAATGATGAATGCACGTATCGATCTTCATTTTCTAAAACCATTGGCAATTGTGCCAAGCATAGGTCAAGCGCCATATCCCAAGCTTGCCACATACGGTGCTAGAAAAATGGAAAGATTTTGCTTTCTACATATTTAAAAGCAAAGAATAATTAAAAAGTTTGATATAAATAAACAAAGTTTTAGCAAAGAAATTCCTTTGTATAGATATATAATAAATCAATTTTTTTTACCTGATAAGTCGGTGGCAATTTCGGGGAAGAAACTGGCGTACAATCGTAAGAACGAAGTATCCTCTCAGCTAACAAGAAATTTCTGAACAGACTGGCAACTAATAGGTCTTGTCTAAATAGCCTTTGAAACAAATCTATATACATTTTTATAATTATTATAATTATACTTTTATTTTGCGTCGATGAAACTTGTACAGGGTTGTTAGCAAAAAAGAAAAAAAAATTTCCCTGACTTTTCCCAGTTTTCTTGGTCATTTTTTTAAGTGATGGAACGTATGACTACTAATATGTGACGAGTTAAAAAACAAATAAATTACAGAAAATGGTGGATATACATATATCTTTGTTTTGCACATTGTTTATTGAGAATTTTGTCTATACTCATAGATTATATTCAAGGCTTCCTTAAATATGAGACCTAACTAATACGGGCATTAATTATTTTATTAAAATACTGTACGTTCTAATTATTATTTTAATTAATTTTAATTAGAAATAAATTACGAAATATTCATCATTAATATGTACATATTTTGACTTTTACAAAGTTAAATTTTTTTTCTTTTTAACAATGTCTGCTAATGATTTTCTGCTCACTACAAAATTAAAAATAAAAAAATATTTGCATTGCTTCTTTAAAAATTAAAAAAAATTCTATTTCATAATTTGTAAAGAAGTAAAATTTAAACTAGAATTTTACAGCAATTATCTTAGGTTAATAAATTCCTTGATAATAATTTTTCTGACTTTTCCCGGTTCTCCCTGACCACTTTTTAATTTCGCTGATTTTTCCTGGTTTTCTGGTTTCCCTGACTGCTAACAACCCTGTTATAGCTTAAATCTCTTACCTCTTGGTAAGGTATTCCATGCTATCGTGTCGGTAATGGCGGTAAATATCCAATTAAGTTCGCCTAGCATTGTTCTTCTATCGGTCAATTGTCCAGGAATTCTAAAACACGTACATACATACATATATGAAGATATTATATAATAATAAAATTCAATAATTTGATATATTACTTGTCAATAAGATCAAGCGATATATTGGGAATCAATTTGGATGTAGGCTGCATGGCAAACCTATGTAAAAAAAAATGTATTATATATATTTATACATATATGTGTGTGTGTGTGTATTATAGAAAATATAAATATATTGAATACATAACATTTTTTGCTTACGCCAAAAGCGTAAGTTCTTACCAGCGTATTGCAATTTTTATGGGTGTAGTAAGGCATGATGTAAATATATCTGCAGGCAGATTTGGGTTCATAGGTAAAATTTGATTAGCCGCACATGCCGCTAATTGGATACAATTCTTATAACATGGTGCTGCAGGACATGTCACCCCAGTCGCACGATTTTGTTGTTTTTCCATCTGTAAAGTATCTTATTCAATAATTACATTCATATGCTTTATTAACATTTAAAATCTTTAAGAAAATTTATATATTATTTTACCTCATACTCCTTTTCGTGCTGATCAGCAAATTGTTGAAAAGATTCTACTATAATACCAGCATTGGAACAATCATATACATAAATACTAGGTGCACCCATCCAAGTCTGTAAGTCATATACCGACAATGGAATGTATTGTGTATATGTCTATAAAAGCAAACAATTGTTAATATAAATATTATACATCATATCATATGTAATGGACATAAATTCATTCATTTTGAATCTATACTGACCCTATTAAATACCCATATTTCACCATTAGTAGTAGGTTTGGGTACTCCATGACCATTATAGTGAAACAAAACTCTTTCTTCTTTGGCATTTCGCCTTAAAGATGTACATAATTTTTTAACTTCCTCTACAGTTGGATCTAAACTTTGTTTGTAGCGAGCTCTTGGTTGCCATCGTTCATATTGTTTTTGCAAATTTGAACCTATAGTTTCAAGAGCTTTTTGAGGACTCACCGACAAAGGATCTAGAAAGATATCGCAATCTTGACAATTTTGCATAAATCCAAATGATTTTAGAATTCTAAACATGGGAAAGTATGTTTGTTTCATAATTTATACATGATTATATATTGTTTGATATCAGTTATTATCTGTATCTTAATTGTTTTACAAATAATTTTTCTTTATATAAGGAAGAAAAAATTATTATTCTATGCCTTATTCTGTTTTGTATACATGATAAATAGATACTAAAGCTTTTTATATACATAGGTATGTTTCTATTTTATATCACATTTATAATGTGTTTATTATAGAAAACCAATTATATAATAATTACATTAAAAGTTAGTCTTAGTACATTTCAAATTATAAGTAAAATATCAAATTTAAATGTTTGTTCTATAAATCTATCTCTATGTGCCACTACATAATATTTGATTCTTTCTAATTTTCCTTTATCGTATCATTTACTATTTTATCCCTTACTAGTTACACATATAAAAAAATTTTTTAATCTATTAATTTTGACAAAATGAAAAAAGATTGCTCAATGCGAACGATACCCCGATCTAGTGGATGCTTGCAGAAGCATTGACGTATCGCGTATGTCCAGTATGTCATGGTCAGCAGGCTGAATCATTTGGCATGCTTGACATGCCTAACCTCAAAATCGCAATTACATAACGGTAGGGAGGAAAGAACGTAAATAAATTAGGGAGGCATCCAATTTAGCTACCTATCCAGCATTCGAGACGGGCGCATGGTTGTGTCTTGACGATATCTGGGGGATCAACGCCAACGTTCAGGCACAACACCAGAGCGACACTCACTGTCTTCATCTAATAAAACAAAAACATATGCAGTGATGCAGAATCAGTCGTGCTCTCGTGAGCGTAATTACCCGGTCATACGTTTAATCGTACGATCGTGAACGTATCGAACAGTATTCGATACACGTACGCACCCGCTCCTTCATTCGCCAAGTCTGACTGATACAATTGACATATTCGATCGTGGCGTTGTGTCGAGGCTTGCAAAAGGCCAGCTGCATTCGCCAATCTTCCTCATCGCCGGCACGCCTGGGCAATGCGTTACTCGCCGTTGGTGTCGTCGTCGACGACGACATTGGCGATATTGACGACGTTGGTGACGACGCTTCGTGGCAAGACTTCATTCTAGCGTAACTGACCGACATCGCGTAATCGCGTTGCACTCAGCGAACACGTGCGAAGGACGCGTCCTCGACGTCACGGCAACTACACCGAGCTTCCTCGAATTGTATGCACGGTGCGCGCAACAACATTCACCGTGCAACTACGGCGTAAAAATACCTCGACAGGGCGCGACTAGCCCTATTTACTGAATTTACCGCACAAGTCGCCATGTTAATATTCTTCTTTCCATCTTCTTCCCATCTGTGGTCGCCAATTGTCGCCATGAACTCCTACCTTGCTTTATTTCGCTTCGTATCGGCCATGACATAAAAGAAGTGAGTTTGAGAAAGTTCATCTCTCTTATAAAAAATCCCTATAAAATAAAAACTAGAAACTCCGAGGAGGAGTTTCAAATTTGTTGTCAGTACTGAAAATCTATAATTGTAAGAAATTTACTGACAGAAATAGGCACAACAGAGAAACCATCAGCGTCAGGGCTGTGTGACTCAGTGGACAGAACGGAAGTCTAATTAGGAGGAGACCTGGGATCTTATTTTTAAAAAGTATCGCATACGAAAAACTAGAGAAAAGCTTTCGCACCATATAAAATATCTATGCAACGACACTGATAACTGTCAGTAGGCGTGTAAAGACAGTTATGAAATCGCGTCTCAGGGTCTCTATTCTTGAAAAGTGTTACATACGAAAAATAGAGAAATACTACAGTATGCGTTACATATACTATAACATTTCCTTAGTTTTTGGGTCCCAGGGCGCTCCGAGATTCAAACCGTGGCCTGAGGCGTGATTCCATAACTGTTTTACACGCTTATCGACAATTGTCGAAGAGAAATGCTATAGTATATGTAACGCATACTATAGTATTTCCCTAGTATGGATGTGCGGAGAAGCATAGACTATGATCCGTATTCAGAACGCGCTTACAACGATATTAACGCGCTAACATGCTATAATTTACGTTACGCATACTATAAAATTTTGGAGATAAAAGTGACAGATTCCTATGTCTGGAGTGTATGTAACCATCAGTTAGCTGATTAGCTAAGTGCGAGCTAAATCAGAAATAATCATTAAAAAGAACGTTACGAAAAAAAAAAGGATAACAAAACTTTAAAGAGACTTACCTACTGCAAACCATAACTACACAATGTTATAAATTAAATAAGTTAAAATCACAAAAGATAAAATTAAATTAAATTTCTTAAAAGAAACATAACATTCGTAGTGTCAAAGCAGTCAACTAATGTAAGAGAACATTAAGAAATAAATATTTTAAGAGAGGAAACAACATTATCAAAAGTCATCGGATTGAAAAACAATATAGATAACCGCTTAAGTATAAATAACCAATCAAAAAAATTATTAAAATTTATTAATTATGTTCGTGTAAGCATGATGTAAGAATCCGTATCTGATTTCAAATTAAGACCATTTTCCTGCATTTTAATATTAAGCATTTCAGACACTAACCTTTTCCCAATATATCATTTTCTCATTCCAAAATTTTGGTGTTACTTCAATCAAAATCATGTTCAAATTGCAATCTATGTTCAAAAATAACAGACAAGTTACCGCTGTTTTTATTAATGTCATTTTTATGTTCATTAATTCTAGTCTTTAATTTACGGCTCGTCTGTCCAACATAAGAGATATTGCAATTTTTACAATTAATCTTGTAAACTTTATTTTTCTTTGACTCCCATGAGAAAAAATGTCTTTTTCTGCCAGATATGGGAATCTATCGAGACTCACTTGCTGCACTCGATTTCTACTACGTTACGAACATTAGATTGTAAACAATTATTACTATAATTGGGGACTGCTGAAGATGGCTTGAATACAGTCGAAACCTTTAGTTAATTGATATTTTATGTAATAGATCAATAGATACGATTGAAATATGTATTTATTCGCACCAATTATCGCGTATTAATGCTCTTAATTTTTTATTCTATTTTTTATTCTATTTTTTATTTGTGTTATTTTAAGAGTCAATTAGTTTTACATTTGTCATTTTATACATATGTCTATCAATTAACAAAGATAATGTTGAAACATAACATTTCTTTTAATTTTATTCATGATAGCGTTGATCGTGATGTAAACTGTTTTCGAATTGGTATCCTTATTACGTTTATGCAGTTGAATTTTGGAAATACAACCTTTGTATCGAATCAATTGATATCTACGTTTCAGGTCCGATATGCTACGATACGCAAACTAAAAGTTTCGATGCAAATATTGAATATCAAAAAGAGTAATGATACGATATTTAAAAATATCGATTATATTAGAACATCCCTATTCCCTAATTTTTCATATACGATACTTTTCAGGAATAGGGGCCCTGATATTTTTTTCGTATTGTCGCCAATTTTTTACAGCTTCAAAAGTGGTATTCAATTCGCAATCCCTTGGGGAGAGAGGATTAAAAATTAATATTCTTGTTATCACTAGAGATCCTCTAATAAGAATTGCGCCACTAAATAACCAATTTTGATTGGTCTGCCATTTTTCAGCAATTCCCACCTATATTCGAATGTCTGTATTATAGAAATGGGTGATGCGCGTATCGATATGCTAAAATTCGTTTGCAAATTAATTATCTATTTTGCAAAAAATCAATTTTTCCAACCAAAACGATGCCATTTTAAATCAATATCTTTACAAAGAAACGTTCTTTTCTTAACAAGGTCAAAAACTTCAAATCGATATAATCGATTTTTAGTGTTCCGATATGGATATCGCCAGTGTTAGAATGTACCTAGGTAGTATTAGTCTAGATACAATACTTTATCTAAGTGCATTACCTACCAGATCCTTATAGGTGAAGATACCTGTATCCGTATCTAGTTCTTTTTGGATACGATATCTTTTAAGTTTTAGATACATAAATACAAGATACTTATACATTTTATTTTATGTTATATTAGAAACATAATTTTTGATTACTATATCTACTATAAATCATTTTTATTATACTATACTGTAAATCATCATTTAAAAAAAATTTTTGTCTTCACAACATTGAAGTACTTTTGAAACCATACAACTTTTATTTAAAAAATTTTTTTCCATCTTTTATATTTCCGATGATATTCGCCTCGAAAGAAAAATACTATTTTTTTTCAAAGGGCTATTTCATTTCTTAAATGATTAAGGGCATGTATAAAAAAATACGTGTCTCTTAGATTTCCGTGTTTACAACATATTTCATGAAGAATCAAATCGGTTGGACAGTTGTGAAAATTCCCTTGTGAATCGAAAAGTTATTTTTACCATTGTGCAATTTTTGCAATACTTTAGGAGATATTAATTTCTAAATATCACTTAATGAGTACGTATCGGCGCGGATTATCACCAAGTATACGCCCATTGGTCACGATCGCTTGTTGCGCAGGGAGTAGTGACTGCTTGATAGGCGCTCTGCTTGAGTTATGGTGCTTAGCGCGCGCCTACCAAGTATGTAGTCCTCGCACGATAATCGACTGCAACTGATAGGCGTAGTCGACGAAACGCTTTTTCCACCTTTCTGCGCGCCGCCGCCGCTGCCGCTCGAATGTGGGCCGTCCTACGAATTCGCGCGGCTTAACCGCATATTGGCTTAGACATTTCCTTTTCTAATTCGAAAACTACAGCAAGTATCTCAAAATGGTATAAGAATTTTTTGTTCCTTTGATCCATTCTCTATCTCCAATGTGACCCCAACCCATCTTAAGAGACACCCTGCATGTATATATATATATATATATATATATATATATATATATATATATTGGGTCATCTAAAAAGTATCCGCGGTACTTTGTCACTAGATATATGACCATCAACACACATCTAGTGACAAAAAACCGCGGATACTTTTTAGATAACCCAATATATATATATATGAGCCTTTTATTTGCTAGCGATACTATTGATTATTTGTTACATTGACGATTGAGAAATAATTAATTTGCAATAATAACTAATCGATTGTTTTTTTAACAAATATCACATTTGTTTTTCATTGATTCCTATAACAAAATCATTTTTCTCAGTGTACCTGCTCATGTGAAGTGATCTCGTAAGTCGGGAACCTTCTGTGAAATATGAACGCAGCTTGTTGTTTTCGACTTAAATTTTCATTATCGAGACATTTTTTTATGTATTAAAACAAACAAATAAAATGTAGCATTTTACACTGCTTATATCTTTTCTTCTTGTTTTTTCTATTTTTTCCTACTTCTCTATTTTTCTTTTTTTTTCCTTTTTTTTAAGTAAAAGAATACCTAAAGAGTACTTAAACTTTCGGATACTTTTTTCTTATATCTGTATCTATATTTAGGTATCTATACTTAAGTATCTATACTATACTTAATTATAAAAATACGTATCTGTACTTATACCTAAATACATTTTCTACGTAATACCTATACTTATATCTAGATATCTTTCAAATGGTATCTATTTCAATACTGAATATCGCCCATTTAAAATATATGTATATATGAAAGAAAATAATTTATAATAATTATTTTTAATAAAACATATTTTATTAATTATCTCATAACTGTGCTGTACAAATATGTTACTTCATCTCGCACAGGTATGCATTTTTCATTGGTTTCCAACATTTATTGCCCATAATGTTCGACGTTTAGTATCACGCGGAAATATTTTCATGATGTAGCCCTTTGCTGCAGAATTAGTGCAAAATCGGGCTGCACACCCAACCATTTTGCAATTATTTTTATTAATCTTCTAATAAGTCGTACTAGTCTTCAAGATCAGAAAGATGTATCACGACTCACGAGAAATTATCAAGATTAGAAAGAGATACAACGTATTTCTCTCTCTTTTGTGTGATTTAAATAAAACTGGAGACCCTTAAGGGAAAGAGATCATGAAAAAAGTCTCTAACTTTTTAAGAGACTTTTTTTTGTGTCTTGCGACTCTCATTAAAGGATCTCTAGTTGTCACGCTTAATTCGGAATATATATATATTATTCAAACTTAATACCGGATTCGAGGATAATAATGTCTTCTTCTTCTTTTTCTTCTTGATTGGCTCGGCAGCCAGGCAGACTGATGTTCTTCTTCTTGTTCGATGTTAATTGGCTCTTGCCGCGGAGTAGCAGCAATTCCGACCAGGATGAAACTAGTAGCTGAAACAAGTAAACAGGCGGGGGCGCCGCCTGAGAGGAGAGGAGAGAAACAAAGTTCTCTACCCCTCCTTTAAAATAAAGACATATTCATGGAAATCAGATGCTAAAGTTTAAAGATTTGAGATATGCAGTAATTAAATGACACAAGGTAGAAGGGGGATTATTAATCATACAATGAATATTAAGGGGATGAAATAGGAAGTGTTTTTTCAGGTAATTACGTAATTTAGTCGATTTATGAATGCAAAGTTTGCAATAAAAGAGAATATGATTAATGTCCTGATTTGGGTCACCACAGGGACATGCAGGCGAGTTGACAATATTTTTACGATGCAGGCTGTATGCTAGATTATAATGGTTAGATCTAATTCTGGAGATGATGACGATCTCCTCTCTTTTAAGAGTCTTATGATAGAATCAGGGCTTGGCTGAGTTATTTCTATAAAATCATCATATAGCTGCCCTTTAAATGTTGCGCAATGATCTAAGTGTGCTTGAAATTTAGTATTGAGGAATTGCTTGGAGATCATAAAAAAGTCTTGAAATGGTATTTTAAATTTAGGCCGGTGTCCACTAAGGGCGACCTCATTGGCAAGGTGCTCTGCAGTCTCTTTACTGATTATACCTTTATGACCAGGAGTCCAAATAAAATTAATTTTGAAACCATGTTGCGTTAAAAAGGACAGACGATCCTTAATATCTAATGTAATATGGTTCGCATTTCTAGAATTGTGAGACGATATTGCCTGAAGAGCACTTAAAGAGTCAGAACAGATGGAAGCCTCGTCACAACATCGATCTTCAATAAGATTAATCGCCTGAAGGATAGTCCAAGACTCGGCTGAGAAAATTGAAGTCTCCGGAGGAAGCTTGAACTTGAATGCAACGTTAAGATCTGGTGAATAGATTGTGAAGCCCACGCGATCCTTTCTAACGGTCTTAGAGCCATCGGTGTAAATAATGGGACCGCGATTGTGGTTATAGTTTCTAAGAATCGGATTTGGTATATTCGCTTTCGGTTATTCGCTTTCTTAGGAACATTGGTAAGGGAACTGTCAAATTGATGAACATAAGTATAGTTTTCATAACTGTGTTTATAAGCATAAGGCACGTTGGATCTGTGGATGATTTTAAATGAGTATTTCTACATTACATAGTACTTGAACGCGGGTACAGCTAGGGCCCGCTGTCTTCTTGAGGGGGAGTATGCAGCCTGTTCCAAGCTTTCAAAGCTGTATAGCACTGGGGAGTTCTTCCTGGAGAAAGCCTTATAGATGAACTTCGAGGTCATATAGCCAAATCTAATGTTAAGAGGAGTTTCCTTTGCTTCGGCCATAATGACGCTAATAGGTGTAGATAGTCGGAATCCGAAAGCAAGACGCAGGTTTCTGTTGACTAATCTTTCCAATTGTAAAAATTCTGTCTTATTGCCCTTGAGCTTGAACACTTGACATCCGTATTCGATAGCAGAGCGAAATACAGCTCTATAAAGAATGAGAAGTAAGCTTGGATGAGATCCCCATTTAGTGCCTGCGAGAGCTGCTAATATATTAGTAAGATTATGTCTCTTATTAACCAAGGTTTTTAGATGCTCTTTGCCGCTCAACTTGGGGTCGAGAGTGAAGCCCAGAAAGATGACAGATTGTACTCTAGGAATTTCTATGTTCTGAATGTGTAGTTCAATGTCCTGTCTCTTCTTTGTAAAGAGCATCCATTGGGTTTTTGAGGGGGAAACTTCCAAGCCCCTATTTCTCAAGTAAACATGTATATTGTTTAATGAAGATTGGACCGACGATCTAGCATCTTCAACGTTTTAGTTTGATGAGAAAATAACGACGTCGTCCGCATATTATAAGAGAAGGGTGTCCTTGTGCAGACATTTATTAATATCCGCACAGTAGAGAAAAGCAAAGGGCTAAGGATAGACTCTTGAGGAGTACCTTTCAAAGTGATGTATGGACCTTTAAGCACGCCATCACAAATGAACGTGATTTGTCTGTTGAAAAGAAGGTTACTTATGAATTTAACAGTTTTGGGCGGGATCCCAAGACGTTGTAAATCTTCAATTAAAATAGAAGGAATCATGTTGTCGAACGCTCCCTCGATGTCCAAAAATGCACATATAGTAAGGGCGTTATTAATGAAGGCGCCCTGAATATAATTTGTCAGAGCAATAAGATTGTCAGAGCAGGCACACTAGGGGCTGAAACCTGTTTGGTTAAACGGCAGTATGGCATTGGATTCAGTAAACCACCTCAACCTCAGATAGATAATTTTTTCCATAATCTTTAAGAGGCACGAGAGAAGAGAGATCGGTCTGATACCTTTTCCATTTGGTTTAGGGATAAGGACGACCATTGACTTATTCCATTCCGCAGGGAAAATTCCTTGACAAAAAAGGTTGTTATAGATTTGTAATAGCACAGAAAGACCGTATCCGGTGTTAAGTTCTTAATGATGTTATAGTCAATCGGGTCGGCCCCTGGAGCTGATCTAGTTTTGGCTGAATCAATAGCTAAGAGTAACTCCTTCATAGTAAAAGGATTGTCCAAGAATTTAGCGCTTTCGCACTGCATGGAGTATTTTCTTCAAGAAGGATACACTCTGAGACGATATCTCGAGGATATACTACAAGAGGGAGGACAGATTTTATTAATCGCATTTTCCTGTGCAACCGACAGCGACTGGCCAGATGATATAACGGAAGCTAAACGTCGTTTTTAAAAGTTTTGACCAACTTCCAAATTTTAGCAGACGGAGTATGAGCGTTAAAACTGTTGCATAATTCCTTCCATTTTCTTCTCTTGGTTCTTCTGAGGTCGCATCTACATGCCGAAGCAGTGCGCTTATAAGCGTTATAGTTCTCTGAACTTGACTGGTGGTTTCAGAGTCTCTTTGCCTCGCGTCTGGCATCTACCGCGGCCTGGCATTTTTCGGTCCACCAAGGAGAGGGGAAGAGACGTTTCTCAACCATCGGTTTTGATTTCGGGGTACGTGATCCAGGGGGAAACAGAGAGTTCAGAGTGCCTTTGATTTCTTTTACAAAGTTATCATATTGAGAGGTAGCATCGTCTGTCGTTACTAAAAGAGGCAAAATCAAGTTAACTTATGAATAAAGACTTTCATTTGGAGAGAATTAAGTTTAATTTTATACTTAAATGTAGTTTTTAGGCAAGGGAAAATATTCAGGTTAGTGACAAGGGAAGTGATCACTAGAAAAGGTGTCGAGTTCTGTATAACAGTTACCAAGAGTCAAGACGGGAGGCGTTACAACAATAAGATCGATGATGTTTGCGAGTCGGGAGGGGTCAGAAGGGTAGGTTTATGGTCATTGCAGATAATAAGATTACGATCTTCAAGGAAGTTTAAAAGACATCTGTCAAGGGAGTCAGTAAGCAAGCAGCCCCAAGCCACGTTGTGCAAGTTAAAGTCGTCTAGGAGGACGGCGTGAGATTGATTCGTAACATAATCAAGCAGGTCCTCAATGATTGTAGGAGGAGTTCGTGACGATGGATGTCTGTATATATTAATAATGACAAAGGAGGGACCTTGAGTAAAAAGCTTGATATCAATGAGCTCGATTGAATGGTAGCCCAGGTGAGTGATATCAAGAAAGTCATAGCGGAATGACTTTTTAATAGCAATGGCTACCCCGTGTTGACCGGGGCAGCGAATGTCACTTCTAATAAAGTTAAAAATGTTAGAGTGTAAATAAATATTCTCGGTGACCATAGTTTCTTGGAGGCACCAAAGATCGTGTGTTATTATTAACTTGAAGTTCCGGGAGCTTTCCCCGTAAACCCCTACAGTTCCAACTAGCAATAGAGATAGGTTTGTTAGAAGACATGAATAATATTAGTATTAAAATGAAAAGTGAGATAGAATAAAGTAACAGAGAAATTAGTAATAGTTGTAAGCGTGATCGTCAGAAAAAGGGGGGGGGGTATCAGCTTGATAATTATCATAATAAATGCGCGGATCATCATATTCAGTCTGCTGCCGATAGAAGCGAGGAGGGTGCGGTTCAATGTGTGAACTTACATGATTTAAGAATTGCCTAAGAGTCATGGAAAGCATGGGCATATCCATGTGTCCAGTAGGAAGTCTATCATGTTCATAAAGATAATTATCACGCGGATAATTGGCTCGACCATGATTAAGAACACCGTCTCTCGAAATATTGGAAGATCTGCCGTTCGGAGATATTAGATATTCCTTCCTAGCTTCTTCCAATGATGTAGAATTATTATTAGCATTGTTAGTATTGCGAGGGGGGGCACAGGTATTAGAAAGGTCCTGCTTGTGTTTATCATTCCGCAGTGAAGATGGGAAAGGGGATATTGGATGGGAAGTGCTCATTTCCTGACGCGAGGATCGTGGATGTTCGGGTGAGGTACGAGGAATAGAATTCTTAACAGAAACTTTGGCGTACGACAGCCTATTATAAATAAAACTTTAAATCTCCCTTAAATCTCCGCCGTTTTTTTCTATGGATGTCGCGTAATATAAGGCGTATAATTTTGCTTATACCGTTTTTTTCCGAAATTCGAAGCTTTATTGTAAAAAACTGGTTATATTGAGTCATCTAAAAAGTATCCGCGGTTTTTGTCACTAGATATATGACCATCAACACCATCTAGTGACAAAAAACCGCGGATACTTTTTAAATGACCCAATACATTTATGATTCAAAGTATTGTCCATCGCTGGCTACTACTTTCTCCCATCTTTCGGACAGCATACGAATCTCGCGTCGAAAAAACTGGTCATCTTTTGAGGCGATCCACGAATCGATCCAATTTTTTACTTCTTCATAAGACCAGAAGTGCTGGTCAGCCAGGTCGTGTGCCATTGATCTAAATAAATGATAGTCAGGGAGAATACGGCAGGTGGGATAGGATTTCCCATTTCAACGTTTCTAAGTATGTCTTGACCACTTTCGCAACATGGGGTCGAGCATTGTCATGCTGCAAAATCACTTTATTGTGTCTCTCGTTGTATTGCGACCGTTTGTCTTTCAATGCTCGGCTCAAACGCATCAATTGCATTCGATACTGATCGCCTGTGATTGTTTCAGTCGGTTTTAACAGCTCATAATACCAGGTGTAGAAGTATGAAACCGGAATTTCCCTAGTGCCTATGGCACTAACTATCAGTTTAAGGACCACAAGACTGCATCTGCAGCGCCATCATCTCTCTCTAACAGCTGACGAAGATTTCCAACATACAACAACCCAAGTTCCATACACCGGTATATTTTTTTCTAACCTTAAACATGTCGAGTTTTGTGCCTACGAACTACGATTTGCGGACAGCATTGGTTTTCTGTTATCATTTGAAGAAAATTGCTGCAGAATCGCATCGAATGCTTGTCGAAACTTACGGTGAACATGCTCTTGGTAAAACAGTGTTTCGAGTGGTTCAAAAAATTCAAAAGTGGTGATTTTGACGTGAGAAACGAAGAGCGTGGGAAACCACCGAAAAAATTCACAGACAACGAATTGCAAGCCTTATTGGATGAAGATGATACTCAAACTCAACAAGAACTCGCGGATCAATTGAATGTAACGCAGAAAGCCATCTCCATTCGTTTGAAAGCTATGGGCAAGATTCAGAAAGTGGGAAAATGGGTTCCGCATGAACTGAATGAAAGACAGCAAGAAAATCGAAAAACCACTTGTGAAATGCTGCTCGACAGATACAAAAGAAAGTCATTTCTCCATCGAATCGTCACAGGTGATGAAAAATGGATATATTTTGAGAATCCTAAGCGTCGTAAATCATGGGTGAATCTAGGCGAACCATCGACATCCACTGCAAGACCATATCGCTTTGGAAAGAAGACAATGCTCTGTGTTTGGTGGGATCAGAAGGGTGTAATCTATTATGAGCTGCTAAAACCTGATGAAACCGTTAACACTAATCGCTACCGACAGCAAATGATCGATTTAAATAGAGCATTACGTGAAAAACGACCGGAATATGGAAAAAGGCAAGGCACAAAGTCATTTTGCTTCATGATAATGCTCCATCACACACAGCAAAACGGGTCAGGGAAACGATCGAGGCGTTCAGTTGAGAGATATTAGCGCATGCGGCTTATTCTCTAGACTTGGCTCCGTCCGATTATCATCTATTCGCATCACTGGGACATGCTCTCGCTGAACAACACTTCAATTCGTATGAAAATGTACGAAAATGGCTCGATAACTGGTTCGCTTCAAAAGAAGAACTGTTTTTTTGGCGTGGCATTCATACATTGCCGGAGAGGTGGGAAAAATGTATAAATAGCAATGGAGATTATTTTGAATAAAAAATTTTTTATCATTTTCAAACAACAGACGTGTAATTTTTACAAAAAAATTCCGGTTTCATACTTCTACGCCGAGCTGGTCCCACCAAATACAGAGCATGATCTTGGAGTCGTGAATATTCGGTTTGGCCGTCGACGCGAAAGCATGGCCGGGAACTCCCCATGATTTTCTGCGCTTGGGATTATCGTAATGAACCCATTTTTCGGCCCCAGTCACAATGCGATGCAGAAAGCCCTTCCGTCTTTGCCTTTCAAGCAGCTGTTCACAAGCAAACACCGTTCAACATCTCTTGGCTTCAACTCGTACGGCACCCAATTTCCTTGCTTCTGAATCATTCCCATGATTTTGAGATGTTTTGAAATGGACTGACTTGTTGAGTCACTCCTAATGATCGTGCCAATTCTTTTGATTTTGACAAGAGTCTTGATCAAGTAATGCCTTCAATTCTGCATCTTCGAAAACCTTCTCTCTTCCACCGCTATGCTGGTCTTCGACGTGAAAATCACCATTCTTGAAGCGTTGAAACTACTTACAACACGTTCTTTCACTAAGCGGCTTCACCATAAATATTTGAGAGCATTCGATGAGCCTCAGCCGCAGATTTCTTCATATTGAAGCAGAAAATTAAAACCTCCTGCAAATGACAAGAATTTAGCTCGTAAACTGACATTTTCAATCGAGAATAACTTTATGATGCAGACACAAATCGACTAATGTTTCTATGGAGTTATGTTGACAGATGTCCAAGTTTATTGTGTGACGTCTATGATCTATTTATTTCGATCACCATTTACCGCTAAAGTCATCTATACGAAAAAGGTATAAGCAAAGTTATACACCTAATAGATAAAGGCATACAACTGAAACGCTAAACATATTTCTTGTCGAGAAGTTGGCCTATTCAATCTTTTTATCTGACATACTTTATAATGTCGAAAATATTAAATCGATATCGAATCGACGTCGATTCGATATCGATTTCATTTTTTACTGGGTTGGCACTGTCATTGTTCATTTCATTTTTTATTCAATATCTAATTTAAGACAGAAATTAAAAATGTTAGAAAAAGAAATAAAGATGCATTATAAAGTATATCAGACAAGGAAAGATTTGAGTAAGCTAACTTCTTAACATTAAATATGTTTCGCGTTTCACAGTTGGTAACTTTATATCCGTATTTATAGTCCTTCCTTGAGGAATGAGAATTGTTTCTTATTTCACGTTTTATCTTCCTTAATCAAATAAGAAACCTTATTAACTTCCTTTTCTCAAGGGAGGTTATGAGTTTTCTTGAGGAGGAGGTGTAGTTTTCATAACCAAGCAAATCTCCAAATTTAATTCGTCACACTAGTCTTTTTACTTTTGATAGCTTTTAATTTAAATCTGACGCATCGATAATTATTTTTGATAGCTCTTTTTCGGAAATAAATAACTCCTCTAAAAGCATTTTCTCCTTCTTCGTATAATAAGCATTATGGCGAATTTGATTGGAAGCACTAAAGCATATTGAAGTCGTTGTACACTAATTTAATTTGAGTATAAAAATAAAATGCAAATATTTCAAATTATAAAATGCATATTTTATCTGTCAGTATAATAAAATGTATTGAGTATTTCACAATTTAATCGATTTCTATGTTTATTTATAAACATATATTGGGTCATCTAAAAACCGCGGATACTTTTTAGATGACTCAATATTTACGTTATTTTGTGTATGTACGACTGTTTTAATGTGCATCAGTGCACAATGAATGTGTCCAATCAAATTCGTTACTACGTTACTTCGTTACTTACTTTATTTTCGCTAGTTTTATTTTCGTCTATTATTGTTGCAAAATGCTTAATCACGATTTATTTATCAACAATGCCTTTATAATCTTTATTATTCGTAACTCACGAGGTTTATTAGGTTTGTATATATTATATATTAGGTGTTGGAATTAATTCGTAGCGTTTTATAAGTGATGGGAAGTACTTTCATTAATGTATTTTTTAATGCTCATGTGAAATAAATAACATTCTTTCATTAAAAAACGCTACGAATTAATTCCAACACCTAATACAATATTATGATATGCTGCCTTCAGTAGATTACTAAAATCCCTAAAATATTCCTTTCTTTGGGAAGGCAGACTTGAAATCAGTTATGAAACAAAGAGGCCTTGAAGAATCGAGGAATCTTTCATGGAGGTTTCCTCCACCCTTAAAAGAAGGAAGGAGTATGAATACGAGTCTGTTACGCGACATCACCTGTATAAGTACATACAGTGATGGACACTGAGCGTCGGCACCTTTGATGTAATCTCAAGTCACATGACTCGCCGCCATGTTGTGAGTTGGAAAGGCACTTATAAATTTAAGTTTTTAAATTTATAAAGTTACAGAATAATTTTTCTAAAAAAAAAACATAATTCGATCGTGTCATGTAAATTGTTTATAGCCAATATATTTTTAAATCAGAATTATATAATAATATAATGTTAACGAACTCATATAAAGATATTATAATAATAATAATATTAAATATTATTACATTAATAATAATAATAATAATATTAAACAGTAATAAATAAATTAAAAATAATAATTGATTAAATAGTATATCTAATTATTATTTTTAATTGAATAATTATGAAAAAATAATTGCATGAACATTGTAATTAATTGTAAAGTTGTAATTTAATAATATACGTACACGCACGCACGCACGCACACACACACGGATGCACGCACGCCTTCCATTCGGCACACCATGTACGAAATTCAAGTTTTCTACTACGCAGTAAATGCACGACGAACAATATTGTTTATTTGTATTCATTTTGCACAGAAAAACTCACAATTCTCGATTAAAGTGCGGTGACTGCAGTGAAAACTAAGAGACTGATGCATTAGAGTTCACTTTACATGTTTCCTCTTACACTTTTTTTTAGACAGTGTATCCAATTTAGAATTTTATTTAACTTTGGAAATATGCGAGTTAATTTTTAATGTAACTGTCATTAAGCCTAATGCACATGTACTAAGAATGCATTTTAATGATATCGAATCTTTTTTTATCTAAGACATCGACATCAATAATAAAGTATGTCTGCCTCCCCCCTCCCCCTATTATTAGATATTCGTCCTCGTATTCAGGAAGATTTCTATTTTACTGCTAATTACTTGATTGTTAAATGCTATAATAATATAATATACACGATTACTAATGTTAATGTATGCTTTTATTTATAATAATGTTAATATACGTTTTTATATTTGTTATTTTATAGGAGGGCTTCTTTGAGAAAGATCGTGGGATATTCTTAGAAATTCTTTAGAATAATCTGTAGATAATTTGTATGGCGCATAAAAGTATATGACGTGATCTATCTGTTGGTTTGAATGTTTAAATAAAGGAATTAAATATACCGTCCTATAAAAGAGAAAAGGAATTTTCGGTTTTGAAATAAAGATAAACAGGGACGAAAAAAGATTAAGACGAAATACTAACCTAAGGAAAAGATAAAAATAAGGTATAAATCGTATATCTACAATAAAGAATGAGAAGATTATAAGGATGTAATATATACTTCAAACCATTCTTCAGATCATGACAAGTTTTGTTCATTGTGCATTATAAGAAGTATTTATTTTTCACTTTTCATTCATTTTTCGTCTTCACGCTGTTCGACAACATCCGCTATATCAAATATTACCATGCAATCTATGTCCTGTTTGCACAATGTGAAAGACATTTACGCAACTGTGCAAAAATTATACTTTTTAGTGATTATTTGAAAATTATATTTTAGTGACTGTGAAAAACAGTACATTTTAATATGAATCAAATCGAGCGTGATTTGATGATGCAGGCCACTTGATTGAATACGCAAGAAGAGTACATCGCATGAGAACAGCGTTGCGATAATTTCATCAAATTGCTGGAAGAACAGAATCGTGTTAAACGCGCGCGATTATCGATTGGTATTAAATAATCGTTTATCATAACGCGCGGTTTGAAAGTTTGAAGGATTCGATGCGCGGACATTTTGTGCAAGTGGGTGCTGGATATAGTACGGGACTCCGATGGCGTGAAATTGATACAGCATTCGAAAGCCGTATACTGACCGGTGCCGTGATAAACTTTGGACACATCGAGCCTCGCCAATTCTTCGAAGATGCGAGAGAAATAGTGCTGGAACGTGTGCAAAACATTATACAGAGACAAGATAAACACCATATTTAATGGCGAATTCATATCAGGTGATAAAGCGAATAAAAATGTTAATATGAAAAACTATGAACTCTTCCGTTCGTCTAATTTAGAAGAGTGGTATATATGAGTCCAGCGATGTCAGGATAGGCTTCGAGTCTATATACCACTATCCTGACATCATTGGAGGAATTTCAGGAGCGCGATAGCAGATGGACATTGTCGCGTATTCTGAATTTAACCGTGAAAGTGAACAAGTACAATCCGTTGTAAGCGGGATGTCATATCAAATTACTGCGAGAAATTAAAATTAAGAGAGTGGTTAATGTGCAATCTTTAAGCAACGCATGCTTCGCGTGGTCGGTGGTTGCCATTCTACACTCGGCTAAAAACCATATAAAGCGATCCACATTGTATATCCACATTATTCAACCATATTAAATCTCAAAAATATTAAGCTTCCGATGACGTTGAGCCAAATTAAAAGATTTGAAAATCTCAACACCTCCGTCGATGTATACTGCATCGAGAAAGCAAAAAGAAATTCTTCCGTTACAGCTCACCGATATGAAGAGGAACAAGCATGTCAATCTATTGTACATGCAGGATTCGCGCGACGATAACATAGAACAGTTTGGGTGGATTAAGGATCTGTCTGCCTTGTGAGCTCGCAAATCAATAAAAAAAAAGAACAAAAAATACTTTTGATCGGTATGTATTATATATATTTAATATAAAAAATTATAAATATTTTCAATAACATTTTTTGTAAAAAGAATAATTTATGTTATTTTCCAGATGCTTACTATTTTAGTTTGAATGCAAAACTGGAGATCTATGCAGTAGACTGGTGGAAAACTTAACAACTGCGCGATCCGGCTACCCAGTGAGGACAAGTGGTTGAGCTTTAACCACTGCAGAAAGGAGCGCGTCCTGTTCATCTACGCCGATCTAGAATGCACACTAGAAGATGGAGATGGAAACATTCAGCTATACGTATCAGCAACATCGAGTATTTAGCTTAGCATACTATGTCCATTGCTCGTACGACAATTCATTGTGTATATATCGGTTTCGTCGCGGTAACGATTGCGTCGCATGGCCGAGGAACTTAAAAATTTAGCGCATAATAGAGTCTATACTTTCGGCCAATGTACCTATGGCAGATTTTACGCGAGATAATTGGCAAAAATTTAACAGCGCCACGCACTGCCATGTGTGCGAAAAACTATTCGTGCCGGATGACGCGAGTACGCGATCATTACCACTTAACGGGCGATACAGAGGCCCCGCGCATTCAAATTGTAATTTGAATTACAAAGATTCATATTGCATTCTCATAGTTTTTCATAATTTATCGAGATACGATGCATTTTATTAAAAATATAGCTACCGCGTATAAAGGACGTACAGAACGCGGTACAACACGTATTGTAGAATCTTCCAGTGGGTTTCTTCCATAGGTTTCTCACGGTAATCTTCCAGTCGATTCGTTATACGGGATTAGTTTTCTGTATTTTGATGATTCTAAATATTTCGGTGGTCCAATTTGGCATATAACTTTTCTCAAAGATCGTCTTGAATTTGTTCACACGTATCGAATCACCCACTTTGAATCGTGCGAGTGCGATAGTCTTTACGCTACTGTACACCGTACTTAAGAGTTTGTCAGCAATCGTGGGAGTTACATCAATGGGCCGCATACCGACAGTTTGATGCTTTCGCGCATTGTGCTCATACACGAAACGTGGAAGCAAGTTGATCCATTTATTTCCATTGTGCGTAAATTGTTTTCATATATCGTTTTTCAATGTACGATTGAACCGTTCAATGACAGATACCTTCAATATAAAATATGTTGAATAATGATTTATGATGTGTTTTTTCAAGAATTTTTGCACGTTTGCGTTGTAAAATTCTTTTCCCATATCGATTTGCAAATTTTTCAGACATCTTCCGTCGTCTCGAAATATCTTTGCGATTGTTGTAGTCATCTCATTTCCACTCTTGGTTTTCAGCGATACGACCCATGCGTGCTTACTCAACATTGATAACGGTGAGAATGCAGTGATAATCTTTATTGAATCCTGTGTAAGGACGTATTTCGATCACATCAGCACAGCTCTAGGTCATCATATCCATAAACTATGACACGTCTGCGTGGAAAATTTTTTCTTGCCGGAGCGTGTAGTTCTTTCACCAGTCGCCACTTTTCGAGGCTTTTCTTCTTAGACATGTTACGTTATATTATGATTATTGCTGTATAATGCATAAAATATCACAAAGTTCTACGCAAACATTGTTCATCGGCATTTCAACTAAAATGATTGTGTATCCCGCTTCAATTTACAGTAAAGCTAGCTTCACGAAGCTCCTTGATAATAGACAATATTTGGTTATCGTGGGAGTTGTAACCTGTCTGAAGCGAGGCCTCAAGCAATTGGAGATGATCCACTAGCTCGTTAGGATCGTCCCAATGAACATAATCGATTTTATTGTCATTTAGGATTATGGTGCACGGTATTACCCTTATAAAAAAATATAAACCTCAATTTTGGACGTTAAACACTAAAAAAAAACGCTCAAATTTTGATAATTTCGAACCATCAACTGAAAGTTACACTCAACTAAAGGTTAACACCCAAAGAAAACATCAAAATATATAATATAAATAAATGGCTTTATTATATAAAATTAATTAAATCTGTTTTATTCCTAAGATAATATTATTAATTTGCAACATTTTCCGAAATATACACGACAAAATTATAATAAAAAAAACGCTCTCTCTCTCTCATTTGGGAATTAATTTCCTTATTTTTCTAAGCGTTAACTGCTGCTTTGATGATCCAGGAACACTGAATGTTAGTATATAACTGTGATATATCTCAATAGAGCTTCAACATCTTTAGGACTGCGTGAAACATCTTTTTGACAAACTTTATCTAGGCTGCATTTGGATACCAAGGGTGCTATTATATTCTTATATATTTGTATCCTTTATTTACCCAATATTGGATTATCCGCATTATGGCTGTGTCTATGAGCATTCGTTGCCAACAGTATAATTTTATACGCTAGTTTATCATCCTCTGTGTAAATGTAGTGTCATCGGAGATTCTTTTGAAAATTAATTCGTACATACCAGGTGTATCTTTGTATTTTACTTCACCTACGATCACAAAATCCTTCGTATCTACATTGAAATATTTGTCACCGAGCATCGTGCCATTTTCTCTAAGATATACGCCATAAATGTGATCGATCGCATTTTCTTTGTCACCACCGAGAAGCATGTTTACGTATTTTTTTTTAAATGCAATTGATTATGCAACTCCAACTAACATTTCAAGCGATTCATTGAACGTTTCATAAACGCCTTCGACTGAGGGAACATGCGAACGTTCCTATGATAATGTCGCGTGTTTCAGGCGATACATAATTGGAATTCGACGTTCGTAACATTCGATTCTTTTATATGTTGCTTTTTAGTCGACGGTGTTAATTGAAGCCATAAATTATTCATCCAGAAGCCACCTCCATCATTATCATCTTCATCATCATCATGAACATCTTCATTATCTTCAGGTTTTCTTTTCTTAATATTTTTATCCTTTACAATGTTGACTTCTTTCTTAATTGGTTGAAATTCATCACTAGCGGTATTCTCGACAATCTGTTTCAGAGGTTCGACGATAGGCTTAAAGTGTTTTTCCGATGATATATCTTCCTCTATTTTGCTCGTTTTTAAAGCGCGATACTTTTTACGAATCAAGTCATTCGTTTTCGCAATTTGTTTCGCTATCTTCTCGCGATCCTTGAGCTCTTTGTTGTTATCCATGTTGCACTCAAAAGAAAATGTTGTGTAGTTGACGTATTGACAACGACTAATCACGTTAAGATATCGCATACTCATTAAATCCTTTTCTGTATTATCCATTCGTAAGCGCACTATCTTTGTCTATCACTACGAATTCGTACTTTTGTTGGTAACAGCAATGACACAATTTGCAGAAATTCTCATAAGACATGTCAGTGTTTACATAATCATTGTTTCAGGTTGGTACTGTCCTGTTTGAACAGGATTAACAGATTTGCATTATTGTGTATAAGATGCTTTGGTATCTTTGCGTACGTCTGACACAGACAGAAGCAGTCGATGTCCGCGAGTCGACTCATCGCAAAGTATTTTCTGATCGCGTCTTGCTTGTCACATGCGTCATCGAAGACAAAAATGGAAGTTGGAAGCATCTCGTTCGGTGGTACTACATCATTATTGGAGAATGTAAAATAACCAATCTCTTCAATCGATGCTAATAAATTCTTCAAGTATCGGTATTTTAGTTGTTGCAACGACTTCGAGTACACATACACATTCTCGAAACGTATGTCATGTGAACTTTCCAAACTTATCAACACTTTGTTTTGCCGCAGTTCGATGGACCGCAGATGATTCCGTGTATAGAAATCGGCAGCATGTTTCCATGCTTGCGTATTTCCTTTTCAGTCTATACTTTATTGTCGACATTAGTCATTTTGATCGTTTGCGATTGTCGCACGAACTTCATATCTTCTTCTTTCACAACACTGATAATATTGAAAAAACGATAGCGACAGCGGATGTATTTATAGTAACGCGCAAAGCGAAATTGCTCGGTATTCAAAATACTGCTTATCGTGTCGGACAACTGTGATGTACATAGTTTAATTGCCAAAGAGTTGGAATATATATACCGAAAATTATTTTGCTACGAGAGTTTAAGAATTATACAGATTAACTATGGGCAGATTACCCGAGCATATAAGGGCTGATTCAAAGGTTTAGCAACATCGTCGATGCTTGAAATATTATAATTTGCCCTGCCATCGATCGTATATTGATGGTCCAGCGTTTATAAGAAATTGTCAACAACAAAAGGCTACGGTTTTTTTCACGCTATAAACGTACTTCCGATCGAATTGCATATCCTCGGATATCAATTTTGTGATCTAGGTACGCATTTAGAAAAACAATTGACTAGAGTGATTGAAGCATTAATCCGTTGGACGCGGCGTATTGCGAACACGACATAGCTTATTCGCAAAGATCTCTCGAAACGACACGTAGCTGACAAAATACTCGCTGAGGAGGTGCGGAAATATTCGGATTACCGCGAAAGATTCGACTCTTGGAGAGAGAGAGAGAGAGAGAGAGAGAGAGAGAGAGAGAGAGAGAGAGAGAGAGAGAGAGAGCTGATGCCACAGCTGTTTGAGCGGCTATGGAAATCAAAACGAAAATTGGAAAACGAAAAAGAAAGAGAAAAAGCCGATGAAAAAACGAATACTACCGGTGGCAAAACGCAGTGATATCTTACCTATTCTACTGCTGTTGGGAGTCTTCGGCTCGTTGGTTAGTGGCGCGGCAAGAGTCGCAAATGCTATAAACGATAATAAAGCCGCGCAACGTCAGTTGGAAGAACTGAAACGTCATAATCGCGTCATGAAAGGTTAAGGAGTTTATCTTGCTCCGTACAAGCGTGGATGAGGAGTCACAACGGAAAAAATACAAAAGATTTTAAAAAAACCAAAAATGTCGAAGGGTGTAACTACTAACGTACAACTGCAACAACTGGCAAAACGTATTTCATATTTTAGAGATATTTTTATGTATACTACCTTACCAACAGGGGGAGTATATCGAAACGAAAGCGGTATCGTAAATTTGGATAATACTAATGGACCAAGTACTCATTGGCAAAGCGGGGAGATCGTGCTGTTTACTTTGATAGTTTCGGCAATCTTCGACCACCGAAGGAATTGGTGCGATATTTGGACGTAACGCAAATCGAATATAATCCTATGTCTTATCAATGTTATGATCAAAGTAACTGTGGACAATTGTGTCTACAGATTTTACAGACAGTTGACGATCAATTTAAAAATTGACATTGCACTCTTTCAACTCAGTATTCATTCAAACATGTCACTGACATTTACGCTTACCGGTAAGAGTAGCGTCCTCGCGGCCTGCTACTTTCCGACCGTAGATTTGAGCGATGGCGATTACGAGCTCGGTTTGACGGATTTTAAAATTTACCATACAATATCTAATTCATTGAATATTAAGTTTTACTTTGATGAAGATGACAAAGAAATTGTCATTCTCGAAGAATCGTACGAAATATAACGTGACACAAACAAGTATCTAAGATGTGTAATTCTACAATTTCATCCTAATGATGTTGTGTGAGAGAGAGAACGCTTCGCAATGAGAATGAACAGTACCCATTGATTATTCATGCCAACAACAATACAATGAAAAATGAGATCAATGTGCTTATCGAGTAAATTTCACCAAACCTCACAATATTGGATCGCTGTTGGGATTTTCATCTAATCACGTGCTGGAGCCGCAACAGTGGCACGAATCAGATGTACCGATAAATATCATCAATGTAAATATCATTCGTATTGAATGCAACGTAACCACGGGCGCATACAGCAATGGTAAGTCCGTGCACACGATACATGAATTTTCATCGAGATGAAATGTCACCAAGAGATAAGATATCAGAAAAACACAGATCATTTATCTTCCGATCATCGTACGGAGCGTTACAGATTTAATAGTTCGCGTTGTGGATCAAGACGGACGATTACTCGATTTTCGTGGAGAAAAAAATCACCGTTAGATTGCATGTACGGAAACGGCAATAAAGTGATATGACAATGATAATATGAGATGCTTGTTTTGAACGAGACGAAACAGACTAGAGACATAATTTTTGCTAGAGGGACAACGATCAAAAATATTCGATCGTTCAGTAGAAGAAAGCTTACTGTATCAAACGTTAAATTTTTACAATCTTACATAAATTGGGCTTTATTGTACAAAATATCTGAGATGATTGATATCTTGAATATCGGAGGTAAGCCGATTTTTGACGATAGTCAAGTTCGAATTTTACACGTACAATCCGTACGTCAACACTACGTTTGAATATAGCGACGAGATAAGGATACCATACAACAGTAGGATTTATACGCTACCGTGTGAAAGTATTCTCTACGAAAGTAGGTTGACATCAAAGGAAAAAGATCAATTAAAACAGCCAACAATTGGAAGTAATTGCGTTCATGTTTGACAAAATTCGATATGAACTCAATGCAGAGATTGATCGTAATAGAAATATTGGAATAACCAGTACTCTAAAGAGCTATGCAATACAATGATTATGCATAATGTTGGACTTATTCTGAGTTTAATGCAAAAAGTTTGAAAAGAATGACACCTGATGGATATTTTAATTTTTGCGCTCAGCATGTTATTGGGCTTTTGCGAGAATTACAAACGTGTAGAAATTAACGCTCGTCACGAATTAATTTTAATACGAGCGCGCAACGACAACAATTGCATTGTGGGAGATATAGCGACTGAACCGACGCTTGAATTATTCCAAATACGATGGCGAATGCCTCACGTTATATTGAACGAAGTCAATAAATTATTCATGCTGCCTTGAAAAGCGGACAATATCTAAGAATGAGTTTCTATTCGTGGGATTTGTATGAGTATCCCTTATTGCAAAACATAACAAAGCATTCGGGCTATCAAGACTACGATTCAGCCAGAAAAAATTAGATATGTTCTCTTTACTCTGCAAACTGATAAAAAAAACATTATGAAAGCAACTAAAACTTACTTCGATCATTGTAAATTAACCAACGTGAAACTTTATCTAAACTCTGAATTTTATCCGCTGATTTGAATCTAGATTGACAAAACCGTTGTCTTATATGATATATATGTACGTTTCCATACGTCTTATTACCAAATTCCCTGAGAAAATCATGAAACATTATTGAACATGAAAAACTTTCTTCACTGTTATACTCACTGTTATACTCATCATTGATTGCTCGCGATAAAACGAATCCATGCAGATAGATGTGCGATTAGAATTTGAATTCAAGGAGAATGTACCCGCGAATACTACAGCCTATTGTCTTATTATACACGACCGCGTGATCAAATATAACTCAATGTCCAACGTAGTTGGGCAAAATTACGTAAATTATTATTGCTGAAAGAAAAAATATCCTCCCCCTCTTTTCAAGATTTTTTGCGATCGAGCACAGTCTTGAAAAGTCGTTTACCATGGCTTGCAATCGCACTCACGAGCGTAGCGCGTGATGACTTCATCGCGCGTGTTCGCAGTAATACTGTCTCTACTCGATAGGATTTCTTTCTTTTATTAGTTAGTATGCATTAATTTTAAAAGATTTTTAAGAAATGACGTAACTAATACTATTGCATCGGGCTATATTGTTACTACCTTCATGTTCAAAGTACCATTATGTGGCTTTAGGTTTCATTATGTGTCATTTTGCCGAAATATAAACAACATTGTTTTTTTGAATATTGAATATGTCGAATTTTGTGTCAACAAAATGCAATTTGCGGGAAGCTTTGCTTTTTTCCATTTGAAGACAAGTGCTAAAAGTCAACGAATGCTGTCGAAAGCTTGTGATGATTATACTCGATCGATTTCAATAGTGAGTACTGGTTTCGACACTATAAAAATGATTTTGACACGGAAGACAAGGAACGTCCAGGCCAGTCGAAAAAGTTTGCAGATGAGGAAGTGGAAGCTTTACTCGATCAAGATTCGAGTCAAACGCAAGAAGAACTTGCAGAATCATTAAATGTTGATCGATCAACGATTTCCAGATGTTTGAAGGCCATTTGGCAATGATTCAAAAGCAAGGAAATTGGGTGCCGTACGAGTTGAAGCCCAGGGACATCAAATGGCGCAAAATGACTGTGAATTGTTGCTTCAAAGATACAGAAGAAAAAGTTTTTTGCATCATATCGTGACGGCTGATGAAAAACGGATACGCTATGATAATCCGAAGCGCAAAAAATCATGGTGCAGGCCAAGTAGACTATCAACATCGACGGCAAAGCCGAATATTCATGGCATCAAGCTCATGCTCTATATTTAGTGGGATCAGCTGGGTGTAGTGTATTATGAGCTGCTCCAACCCAACGAAACCATCACTGGGGAATGCTACCAATAATAATTGATGCAATTGAACCGAGCATTAAAGCAAAAATGGCCAGATTACGCGAAAAGACACGACAAAGTGATTTTCCAGCACAACAACGCTCGGCCACATGTTGCGAAACTGGTCACGGAAACGTGAGAAACACTTAACTGGGATGTCCTATCACACCTGCCATATTCTCCAGATATTGTTCCTTCCGATTACCACCTATTTCAATCGATGACTGGCCTGTCTGAGCAGTGCTTTCATTCTTATGAAGATACCAAAAAATGGGTCGATTCGTGGATAGCCTCAAAAGATGTGTCATTCTTTCGACGTGGAATCCACCTATTACCAGAAAGATGGAAAAAAGTAGTGGCTAGTTATGAACAATATTTTGGACAATATTTTGAATGATCAATTTGTAATCATTTTTTCACAATAAAGCCGTATTTTTACCAAAAAATCCTTTAAAATTAATGCACACTCCCAATACAACGAGGATTCATCTGGTATTCAAAGGAACGCGATGGAAAATTTTGTCTTTAAGCGGCCAGTTCTGTGTGCAAAGTAAGATCTCGGAACCGATAGTTGGACACTAGGCACGAATGAGCGTACTACTCTTTATCAAAATTAATCGGGATATTCTACAGAACTGCGAACCTCGACAGTTCTCGTAACCGGCAGCTCAGCGAGAATGACAAAGGGGGCGGTACGTGATCGAGAATGGAGGATCATTTAGAGAAACGAATAGAGCAACGGCAATAAACCACATAGTAATTAATACGAGTAAATTGGTACAATATGTATTAAAATGATTAATTAAATATGTCGTATATGTTTACACGTATCGCCGAAATTAAGAGCTAGTCTCATCAACTCTGATTAACTTAGGCTACGATTCATTTGACGCTACAAATGCTTCGAAGCATTTTTTGATTGGTCAATTAGTAAAATCTTCTTTTTCTTGTTCAGAAGTCAATTAGTCAATTCTTTCTTTCAATTGGTCAATTAAATGCTTCGAATAGAGTGCTTATAAAAAAATCGAGTCAATGTGAAGTAAAATAGCGTCTAACAGGGACTCTATTAGAGAATGGTGCTAGACTCTCTATTACTTACTCTAGAGCGTAGAGGTGGAAGCTTTGATTAATAAAGTAGTGATATTATTTTAGATGTATCAAAATTATAAATAGGTAAGCTTATACATTATTATAAAGATTTCGAATTAAAAATATATAAAAGATACAGATATTATGTAATAGGAAAGCGTCGAAAATGATATTTTAACCTTGTTATCAATTAATTATCAATAATTTTAACGTCTCCTTCGCAGAAAACATATTAAAACATGACTAAAACATGATTAAAATATATTGTTAAAAAATTGTTAAAATATTGTTTAAAATTACTAGTATATAGCAATTTGACAATTGCAAGACATTTTATTGTAAAATAAAAGTTAAATGAAAGTGTTATTTCATTATTGTTTCGTATCATTGCTATTTCAGTTTTAAAGGTGTAAAACTAGGGTAACTGTTCCAATTACTGTGCCTGTCTTTATTAGTGTGTTTTTGTATTTCGATAAATCATAAAAAACTAGTACGAATAAATAAAAAAAAATATTTTTTCTTGTTAAGTTAAATTATTAATGCATATAATACCGAAGATAATATTTTATTTTTTGAGTATTAAAATATTTTAAATATTTTTCAAAAGATATGAGGAATTTATGTGAATCTAGCAATACGTACTGCAAGATTTTAAGCTTGTCCCTATTAATGTACCCTGGAGTTAAGAACGTTGTGTTATGAGTGTACATTGATTGCAAGTAGATAAAATTAAAGCAGCAATATTTAATAATTAATTCAATAATAAGCAAGTTAGCTAAAAGGCACATTAATAAGGACTATTCTAATTTAGCTATAAAAAACAGATCTACTTCTGTCAATATTTTGTAATTTAACATAAATTCTACTTGTCAATATTATATAATTTAACTTATCAATATTATATTATTTAACTTGTCAATATTATATAATTTAAATTCTATTCTCACAATTTCTAAAATCTAAATCACCTCGTTCACGAGACTCAAAGGGGATATAATAGCATCGATGATTGGTTCTGCCATTTTACTTTAAAGCCAATGAAAATTTTGACAAGATTGATGCGATTCTCTTATAGGGACTCTAGCTTTGAAATATTTGTAGCCAAATGGACCGTATTCCTTAGGCCGGGTTCACACCTTGACGGAAAAGCGGAAAGCGGAAAAACGGAAGCCAATCGGAACTCGCAGTAGTAGTAGGCGGTACATTTTATTTGTCTGTTCTGTCTTTCCGCGAGTTCTGATTGGCTTCCGCTTTTCCGCTTTTCGTTTTACATTTCGTTTTAAGGTGTGAACCCTTAGGATATATCCACACAGCTTGCATAGTCGCATAAATTGATTGAATAATTTTCTTTATGCATACGTTTATGCGATATGTGGCGCAATTCGTTGGCATGGCGATGAGGAATGTAAATTCTGTACATAAGGTATGCAACATTCAATGCGTGAAATAATAGATAAATATTCACAAAACATTGAAGGATGAATTTACTAACCTCGTTCCATAGCAGTCGACAGGAATCGATGTTGAGTGAATTGATAGTAAATTCAATATGCAGCTATTATAAATTTTATTCCAGCCAATCAGAAAAATATCTCGATCACGTGACACTTTGCGAATCTTTGTTATATTTACTATAGGGTCTCTAGATCGATTAGATTAGTCAGAGTTGGTGAGACTTAATGCCTGTTTTGCAATAGAGTCTCAAGTCGTAAGCCATAAGAAATTGACCAATCAGTTACGTGAGAAGTATAATCGACTATGATTGATTAATCTTTTACCGCTTACCGCTTACGATTTATTGTAGAACAGGTCTAAGACTACATTCCAAGATCGTGTTCCAAATTTACAGCCAGCACTGAAAATGCTACAGTTTACGTTATGTGCAGTATAGAGGAAAATTTTATTCAAAATGCTGTAGTATACATTACATGTCATATATATTTCGAGTAAAATTTTCCTCGAAAAAGATGTTTTGGAATTAGCTTAAGATTATCATTTAATAGGAAGTTACTAATTAGTACTTGTATCAAGCAGGATGAGTGCTTTCCATTTAATGACACAAGTTGACACAAGTCAACACAAGTATCATTTTATTTTTGTCACTCTCTGAATGTCAAAAAGGATAGAAAAAAACGATGCTTGTGTCGACTTATGTCATCAAATGGAAAGCATCCGATGTAAAGTAGGTCTTTGGATGTTGGGTGACACCCGAGTGGGGAATCCGAACGCACTCCTGGATATCTGACACTGAAAAAGTTCTAACTCAGTGCGCACTAGTGCAGTCTGTCGAATTTGCTATAAGTATTATTCATGACATTTATGACATCACTCATATACTTATGCATTGATTATCATTGATATTAATCATTGGTAAAATGGTGATATCAGTGAATACAAATGAAAATCAGTGAGGAATTTTCGAAAGATTATCGTTTTCCGAGGAATGTCGAAGTAATCTAAAAGCGCTCGCGAATGTGTGACGCGCTCCGATAATAATAATAATAATAATAATAATAATAATAACAATAACAACAACAATAATAATAATATACAGAATGCAAACGGCTCATTTTTATTGCCATCTCGCTTGGGGTGTTTGGTGTTTCCTACAAGGTAATAACGCATTCTTGATTATGCCTAATTACGCACGTTTCTCATGTCATTTCGTGTTATTATTGTTACATCAATATTTCTTCTATTCTCTGTATGTCACAACACTTTTTTATTTGTACATGTCAATTGTAATAAGTGACATTGCGTCACCATTTTTAATCAAGAGTATTTTTTTTTATTTTCAGTTATTGCCAAGGACTATGTTCAACTGTCACAAGATGGACCAGTTGTACTGGGTGGGACGATCACTTTCAGAGCAGATGTATACAGAGATGGCAAGCGACCAAAAGATAGTTTCATATACATATGGAACGATAATTCATTAATGAAACATAAATATGAGGTTACAATATTTTTCATTAGTTATGTTACAATATAAACTGTCATTTAAAATTAACTGTATTCTCAGCAGAAAAAGCAACTGTACTTTCAAATTGTTATTTTTCTTTAATATGATTATACATTTTGATTTAGTAAGGATAAGATAATCATATTAAAGAATTTTACAATAATTGCAAAGCTTTTTCTGCTAAACATAACCATTATTACTTTTAGCCATATTCAGTTATTTCATTTGTTCTTTGACATAAAAAATTCTTGAATGTAGGAAATATTTAATATTATTTAATTTTATAATTTGTTTCATGGATCATTTATTTTTTATGTTAATATTATAATGTGTTATCATTTTTATGTACTCTGTAACATTTTAGAGCAAAGAAACGTCAAATACAACAACATTTTGGAGCATAAGTTATCCACGTGAAAACAACATTCCTGGAAACTATACAGTGGAATTAGAAGTCAAACATCTTACTTATTCAATTTTTTGGGTATTTTATGCAAGTGCTCGTATTGAGTTCGAAATTTCTGGTAAACTTTGTTGATGTTGACGAAATTTTTCTAACTATTTCTCTGTCAAATGTTATATTTTATTATCTGCTTTAATTTCAGAATCTCTTAATGGTAATATAGCCATGAAACAAGCTAATAAAACCATAGCGGGAGAATATATCTCCTCTACAAATGAAACCAAACTAATGATAGACTTGCGAAAAGGAGATTACGACTTTATAATGCAGAAAGCAACAACGATATTGACGTATTGGTTTATTGACTGCAAGTATTACGGTCAGACAAATGATTTTGCTTTCGTTTATAATTTTACAAGTCCTGGTATAACATACGAAGTAGGAGCTTTAGTGATCGCTTCGTACGACCCGCCAACAACCACAACTATAGCACCTACAACTACGGTCGCACCTGTTAATGTGACAACAGTTGCACCCAATATTACTACCACAAAGTCGAATGGGACTCTTGTCACAGTAATAACATTACCGATAACTGTTACGAGTGTAAAACCTCCAATGAAGTCTACAATTGCACTTCCAATTAATACAAGCACGATAGAACCTACCAACATATCGTTGCCATACATTTGCTCAAATACATCTCTCATTCCACCAGATCCTAAGAAAACATATGGATACTTTTACAAGAAAATCCATGTTCGTGGTTAGTAAGATATGCAATTGACATTTTATTGATATTTAGAACTTTTATAATTTTTAATTTTTTAATAAATATCTTCAGCTCCCGTGTCAAATATCTCAGTGGAAGGTACGAATTGGATCCAACCATGGGACATGCTATCTTTGAATATAACTTGCAAGGGATCGGGTCCGTTTTCTAAGTGTCTTCAATTTCACCGTGGAAAGTACAATGCAACGGGAAATGAAACGTGTGATGTAAATCCTGATTTGCCCTCGTGCAATTTTTCCATTCTTCATTATTTTCTTGAGCCTGGTGTTTACACAATATTAATCATACTAAACAACGAAGTTAGTACACAGATTTATCCACTAACGATAAACATTTATAAAGGTAAATTCCTTTACTGCGATATCTTTACTAATACCGTTTTCTTTTGGTTGCACTAGTGTACACTGAGTATTAAAACTGTTGTACACTGATTTAAATGGTGTAAAAGTTAAATTCAAATATTTTGAATTATAAAATACAGATTTTACTTAACGGCACAATAAAATATATTGACGATTGGCTTAATCTGTTTTTATATACTTACATTAAACATACATCTTTATGTCAATTTGTGACGGTTTTAACATGCACTCAGTATGCACTAGTGCAGCCAAAAGAAAACGCTATAAGTATTGTAATTTATGGATATACACAATGATAATATTCACATTAACTTTCTTACAGTAACAACAAAACCGCAGTTATCGGTTATCGTAGTGCCAGTTTCTTGCTCAGTTGTTGCTGTGGTGCTGATAGTATTCGGCGTGGCGTATTATATCCAAAGTAGAGCGAGATTCACGATAGAAGTCGCGGACTTTGATTTTGGACAAAGTAATCCAGAGATGGAGTATAAAACGTTTACAGAACGTTTACGGGATTCATTTAATAACACTGTAAGACTTGGCAGCAAGCAGCTAAGCGTACGCTATTACGGCAGCATGAATCATTAAAACATACGGGCTGTACGAAGCTATGTGATCTCTATTGCCATCTCTTTCTGTTGCTTTTTAAATGCAGTATGGTTTATTTCTTTTTCAGTTTTTTGTTGGTTTCTTATGCTTTGATTTGCCTGTCGCAGATTTGATCTGATAAAAACGAAAAAAAACATCAACATGAAATTTTTTTTAATAACAGACAACTTTTTTTATTTTTTCTACTTATTAAAAAAATTTATATCGATCTATTACTAATATATGAACTGTTTATTATATATAGGGATATAAACCACTCAGCAATCCACAAACACTTCAGTGATGCATGAAAACGAGAAGTAATATTTTTAAAAGCGACAAAGGTTGGAACAAAAGTTTCTGCAAGGAACGAGAGAAAATGAGTAATCATCGTCATGCAAAAATATCCGTCGGCAAATTTAACGACATTACTAGTGAAGAGGTCTGTCGAATGCTATTGTGCTAATAGATATTGGAAAATTTGATTTAAAGATAAACTGGCTATAAAAAGAATGAAAAGACAATGTTGTACAATTTTTAACATTATTGAATGATGAAATCGAGATTGTACATAGATGAAAAAATTACAATGTATATATAGGCTGTGAATATAATATGTAATAGTGTATTTTTTTTTAGAATTGCTCTTAACATGAAACACAGGAGAATTTGATATTTTTTTAAGGTTGCAATGAGAATTATCTCAACTTACATCCCTTTTATAGTTTCATGCATTATTGCTTTGATTTGTTGTTTATTAGCAATAAATGTTTTGCACGTATGCGATAGTGAGTTTTAAAGAAAAAAAAACAATAGCATCATTTATTAACTTGTAACATTTACACACATATACATATACACGCATGCATATGTACATGCGCGTATAGAAATCCATGAAGAGGCTTTATTGAAAAGCAAAGTAAAATCAAGCGCATTCGTAAATTTTTAGATGGTACATTGTATTTATAGTTGATTAATAAGTACATTTTTCAGAAGATTTTGATTGAAATAGAATCATTTTAGATGAAATTTATTTATCACGAGACACATCCAAGAATTAACTCCGAAAATGTAATAATCGCAGTATTGTGACATAAGAATAAATATTTATCTGCTTATCTTTAATAAAGAAAAAAGAAATGTTATACTATTGTTTCTAGTTTATTATTTGGCGATTGTCGAGATATTATCGATACATTACATCGGACTCGTTGCAGTTGTGTAATACTTATTAAAGTTATTGTAATAATATTGTAATATATATTTTCATGTTGAATTAGTTTTAATTTTGATATAAAACAAAATGTAAATATTTTAATCGGCATTGAACTATTGATCGAATATCCACCGATGAAACATCAGTTAACGAATACAACAAAAGCTTGAAGAAATTTTGTGGAAAGTTTTACGCGGGGTCTATAACAGAAGTCGTAGTCTTAAGTCGTAAAAAATTAACCATTCAGTCGAATATGAGAAGAATAATCGATTATGATTGGTCAATTTTCTACGACTCAAGATCCTACGATCGTTAAGGTGAAATCACATGGTGCTGAAAACGAATGCGTCATAGAAGCAATCAATCAGCATTATTCTGCGTTATTCCGAATAGTGCTAATTGGTTGTTTCAATGATGCATTCTCTATTCCGTAGTAGTTTTCTGCACCGTGTGATTTCACTCTACGATTTGTAGACCTCGCATTAATGCCTGTTCTACAATAGGGTGGCAAGCCGTTAGCTGTAAGAAATTGGCCAATCACAATTAAGTGTAAGAAGAATAATCGACTATGATTGGTTAATTTCTTACGGCTTACTACTTACGATTCTATTGTAGAACAGGCCTATAGCCTGCAGTACATGATGCTTATTTTCTTGCTGGATTGCTAGCAGGATTAGAATCTTGCCACCGTATTGGCTGCAATACTGATAGTGCCATCCCATATACGGAATCGGAACGACGAAACAGATTTTTTACTAGAAATGAGTTCACTAGTACTCTCCATTCTGTAAGAAGTTTTTCTACTGTAAAAAGAAACCATCGAAATTATGGCTAGAACGATATCACAGTATAGGTAAAAACAGTAGTTTCATTCAGCCATAAATAGAGGCAACATTTCTGCGATTATTAACATGGCGTATCAAATCAGTTCCCCTATTCCCTAAGATTTTTGCTCTTGTAGGTGCTCATGCGCAATTTTCAATATGAGACTACTGTTCTTATATATACTGACAGTATAAAGACAATATGGGGTGTATTCAGAATGACAACCGCTCATTAAGCGCTCTTTTATCTGATTGGTTTATATTTTAGGATCTAATGAAATATGTCAATCAGACGAAAGAGCTTATTGAGCGCTCAGTGAGCGATTGTCATTCTGAATGCACTCATTGAATCAACAGAATGTCATGTCGATTGCAGGCTATGTTGATACAGCTATTATTGATGTGGTTGAGAATTTGACAACTTCGAAGAAAATTAATAATAATTCTTATTTTTTAATACAACATATTCTTATACATACGTAATTCAATTGATGTCAACAATTCTTCAAATAATTCCAATGTTATTCTGAAATAATTGGAGATCTCATGATCGATCGTTTGCATTTCAACGACTAAATTGTCAACACTTGCGTCTTGAAAATGCCTTGTTCTTTGTGTAAACATTGGTCCGTATTTAGAACGCGCTTTTATCGATAAAAGCGCGCTTGTATCTCTGAAATTCTATAGTATACGTAACGTAAATTATAGCATGTTAGCGCGCTAACATCGCTGTAAGCGCATTCTAATAAAATACGAACCATAGACTATAACCAGAATTTTCATTTTCTTGTATATTTCTACTGTTGCAATAGAAAGTTATAAGCAAAATAAAATTTTCGCATATTCTTATAGCGTTTTTCACTGGCAGAGCTATGCGCACTCTATGCACTTTAAAGCCGTTGTACGCAAATCGATATAAAGATGTACGTTTAATAAAAATATAGAAATGAATTAAACCACAAAACCTTTAATACATTTTATTATGCTATTTGATAAAATATATTAGATATTTTATTAATTGAGATCTCTCACTTTTACAGTCAGAATAAGGGGCTCCGCACAATAAAACGAACAAGAAACAGAGAACAGAGAATAAGAATTTCAATTTATCAGAAACTGTGTATTCCACAATACATGATTTTTGATTGTTGAAATTCGTATTCTCTGTTCTCTTTTCCCTATTCTTTTTATCGTGCGAAGCCCCTAAGTTAATGTACAACAGCTTTAATGCGCACTGAGTGCGCACCAGTTCTGCCAGTGAAAAATGCTATTACATACCGGAATAGCACGCCAACTTAGCACATTTCTTGCCTTTCGCAATAATTTTAATATTAGTAATAATACTACTTCTTTATCTATCATTGTATTGGGTCATCTAAAAAGTATCCGCGGTTTTTAGATGACCCAATAGATTTACAAAAAAAGTTTCTGAATATTCAATTTTTAGATTCAACCAACTCAGCTGAACATGCCGTTCCATAAGAGGCTTCGCACAATAAAAGAAACAGGGAACAGAGAACAGAGAATAAGAATTTTAATCTATCAGAAACTGTATATTCCACAATACATGATTTCTGATAGGTTAAAATTCTTATGCTCTGTTCTCTGTTCCTTTTATTGTACGGAACCCCTTAAAAATTTCTCTATCCATTCCATATAGCCGGAACGCACTGGAATTTTGGTAACAAAATATATTTTATTCTTATAATTCAGTATTTTTGAGTATTTGAAATAAAGTTATAAATAAGATAATTGCACAAATTATGCATATTACTGCTTTAATCCCATTAAAATAATAAAATATCGATTAAATTAAACTAATTTCGGTTTCACTAATGCCGATCAAGCTTAATCGTATTAACTGTCAACCGCAATTGGTCGATTCTACTAAACAGCAAAACACACGCGATTGGTCAGTCAATGGCCGATTAAGTTAACTAGTGTTAATGAAATTGGCTTTTAGCTTGTGACTGAAACGACATTTCGTTCATTTCCATTCCATTCCGGCTACATGGGACGGGAAAAGGAATTTCTCATGGAATGGAATTGTAGTAAACTCAATTTTTTTAATAAGAAATCCGTTCCGTCGTTTTGATTCCGTGTACAGTCGGTCACAGAAAGGTTGCAACACCTTTTTTCGATGGGTTTCGGAATGCTGCGTGCTCATCGAGCGATTGGTTCTTCTTTCATCCACAAATAAGAACTAATCGCTCGTGAATAGGCTGCATTCCGAAACTCATCGAAAGAAAAGTGTACTCTGCACTGACAGCATCGTAGCCAATACAGTGGCAATATTCAATCCAGCAGGAAAACGAGCATCGTGTGCCGCTGGCTTAATTTACGCTGGCTTAATTACGCTGTCTACAACAGAAGGTTATAACGGTCGTAGAATCTATTGCACAGAATTATTGTATACGAAATTCCGTAACAGTGACCGTAAAGCAGGGAGCACAGACTCTTACATAACACATAAAACATAAAGCATAAGAAAATCAACCAATCAGAATCCTTTATCTTACGGAAAGGAAGGAAATAGAGCACTTTGATTGGTTCATTTTTTTATGCCTCATGTGTTATGCATTATGCAAGAGACTGTGCTCTCCGCTTTATGATGTGGATGTTTGTACGAAAACTATGTTCATGTCCACTAAGAAGGCCTGACTCGAAGCTTTTTGGTCGGCCGCGGCGTTTCGTCCCGGTCCCACACTACTAGATTCATCAGTAAGGCAATGTAGTGTGGGACCTGCCTTAGACGCCTGGAATAAATTTAGATTGATGTTCTATTTAAAGGGAATTCGCGTGGCTCCACAATGGTATATACACAATTTGCATAGCCGCATAAATATACGCATAAAGAAAATTATTCAATCGTATTTCTCTTACAAAGTCGCACGTAAAATGTGATTTATAATTATATAATAATTTTCTTTATGCATACATTTATGCGGCTATGTAAGTTTATGTGGATCAAAGACGTAGAGCATAGACTGCTCGATCGTATCTAAGTAGTATGGTCGACAAAAATGAGAGAGAAAGATGGAAGATGGCCAATCTTTATCTTTTTTGAATCAACAATATAACGAGAGAGAGAATAAGAGGGAGAGATAACACTGTTACGGTACATTACTATAGCGATATGCGGCGCAATTCGTTGGCATGGTGATGATGGATGTAAATTTTGTACATAATCCAACACGAAGTCGACTATAAGTTGATCGGAGAAGTCAAGAGTCGACTTGAAAGTCAGCCCGAATGTCGACTAATAGTCGACTAATACTTGACGAATGTCTAAAAAAGAGTACTGTACGACTACTGTAATCGACTATAAGTAGACTGGAGAAATCAAGAGTCGACTTTTTAATCAAATCTAAATGTCGACTATTGTCTCGAAAATAATTGACTATTATTAATCCAGTTAACTAAAATTGACAAATTATCGAATAATCAATTTCTGTATGGTTAATGTTCCACTTCTTTGTTAAGTTATTGGGCACGACTGAAAGATATGACAACTGAAAGATATCTTATAATTATTAGTGCCCAATAAATGAACACAGAAGTGGAAAAATTAACTATCCAAAAATTGACTTATTATGAATTATTCGGTAACTTATTATCAATTTTGATTAGCTGAGAAGACTTATAATAAATTTTATTTTCCAAAGAAGCACAATATACTCATGTAAACTCTTATTGTCATATATAATCAGTTATACATCAGTTGTACAGGAATGAACATTTTGAAGAAATTTATATAATAAATACAACTATTTTAATACAACTATTAGCGATAATATTGTTCTATAATAAATTACCCAAACACGTTTTTGAAAATGTTCATGCAAAACAGAATTATTATTATTTACGCAGGTAAAACAAAATAGACAGGGTAATGCGATGATGCAATACAAAATATACATTTTGCTATATATACATTGTTCGAGACAAAGCGAAACAGACAATTTTTTGCAGATTCGGTGTACGTGCGACATGTGGATCGGAAGCTTCTAGAAGAATTCCAAGTGTTTTTAGAGGTTTCCAAAACACAAACTTGGCCATCACATCGTCAATAAAGTCGAAGTTAAGTCGCATGTCGTACGTCGTTTCAACCACTATAACGGCAAGCTAACTTAGATCAGTCGCAGCGCACGCGCGCTCGCGTGACGCGAACGCGTAACATGCGTACCCCAATCAGGATTCCTAATTTATCGGGCGCGCATGGCAATAGCATACCGCTTGGCCATCGCGCTCGAAAATCGCCAATCGCTGTCCGAAACAGGGGATCATCTGAAATTTTTCAATTTTTTGAGAATCTCATAGACGATTATAAAAGGAAGCCTTTGTCCTTCAAAGAGGATAAAAGGCAAAATCGAGCAGCAATGTTTCTCTTCGCTGTTCTCGGTCAGAGTCAACGCTTTGCTACAAATGCAATCGCTTGGGAGACGCTCCGCCGCCAGAAAACCGTCGCGTCCGATTCGCGATCAAGAATTCGCATAAATCGAACTTCAGCTAAAACGTCTCACACAAAATTTTCTCGCTACCGCTCTCGCTTTAACTCGCTCTCGAACATTACTGATCCTTCGAACCGGATTCGTCTTCGCCGAATTTATCGTTCGTTCGGGAATACCATCGCGTTCAGTGCGCGTATTATCTAAAGGAATAGAAAGAGAACGTAAGTAAGTGAAATTATGATTGACGAAATGAATACCTTGCTGACCGCTCAGAGTGACATCCACGGTCGCATGGCCAGATCAGTGGCCAATTTAAAGAAGATGGGGATGGCCAACATCACTTTCCACTCCGTCGAAACCCGCTCAGCGTTTCTCGATTAACTGTGGACGAAGTTCGAAAAACAACACGAGCGCAACGTTTTTTTGGGAGCAAGAAAAGGAATCTTCCGCCCCAGTGTACATCATGCGAGACGAGCAATGATGCGAGGAAATCTTTGCTCGAACTCACAGCCGCACCGCTACAGGAAGGTACGTCGTGCGACTGCCATTTGCCGCGCCACCAGCAGCACTCGGTGACACTCGCCAATCAGCCGAGCGACTGCTCACCGCCATGGAGCGACGGTGCGAACGCGACGTTCGATTCGAACTCCTATATCACGTCTTTCTAAAAGAATACGAAGAGTTGAATCACATAGAGTTAGTGCCAAAGTTATCGGATTCACAAGCAAAATGCTACCTACCTCATCATGGAGTGCTCCGAGAAACGAGCGCGTCGACCAAACTCAGAGTAGTCTTCAACGGATCTCAGAATACAAGGTCCGGTAAGTCACTAAATACTCAGCTATTAGTCGGCGCTAACTTGTTGCCATCGCTCATGTGCTGATGGCGGCACTGATACGCGATCGTGACGGACATTGAAAAAATATACCACCAAATTCTTGTGGCGCCTGAGGACAGAGATTATCAACGCATTCTCTGGCGTCACTCACTCAACGATCCGATTCGCGAGTATCGATTGAACACGGTGACATACGGTCTGTCGTGCGCGCCATTTCTCGCTATCCGTACACTTCGTCAGCTCGCCGACGACGAAAACGCAAGATTTCCGCGAGGTTCCGCCGTACTGAGACACAACTACTACGTCGACATCATGACCAGAGCACACACTAAAGACGAGACAATCGCGAAGCAATCCGAGCTCCGTCAGCTGTGCATGGCGGGTTCCCGCTGAAAAAATGGGCTGCCAATCATCCTAAAATTCTCGTCGGCATTCCTGCGGATCATTGTCTCGCGGATTCGCGGTCGTGGGAACACGAGAGTCATGCAATGCTGGGCTTGCAGTGGCATCCGATCGACGATACATTCACCTTTTCAATTCAGAGCCGCTCCGTTGAAAAATTCACCAAGAGGAAGATTTTCTCGGAGATCGCGCGTTTATTTGATCCGCTCGGATGGTTGACACCAGCAGTGTTCCGCGCAAAAATCCTGCTTCAATCAACGTGATTGCAAAAGCTAGACTGGGACGCCCCGCTCCCTTAAGCAGACTTGTCTAAGTCTGCCATTGGAGTCGTTTCCTTGAGGAACTCTCAAGGTTTGAACAGCTTCGAATCAATCGCTGGTTGAACACGGGCGCCAAGAACGCGAAAGTCGAACTGCACGGATTCGCCGACGCGTCCGAACGAGGGTACGCAGCTGTGGTGTATCTTCATGTCATCAGCACTCATAATGTCAACGTTCTCCTACTAGCGGCAAAGAACAAGGTCGCTCCGATCAAGCCGGTGTCCTTGCCGCGATTGGAACTGCGCCACCGCCTTGCTCACGAAATTAGTCTCACACGCACGTACTGTTTTAAGCCTGTCCACAGCTCCAGTAACTCTTTGGTCCGATTTCAAGGTCATTCTCTACTGGATTCAAGGTCACGCCTCTCGATGGAAGACTTACGTGGCCAACCGCGTGTCCATGATACAAGAGGCACTTCCAGAAGGACAATGGCGTCATGTTCCCGGAAGGGACAACCCGACTGCGCCTCTCGGCGGGTAACATCAGGGAGAGCTTATGGATCATCCATTCTAATGGTCAGGCCCCTCTTGGCTGCTCAAGGACAACTCCACTTGACCTAACGCACAGCCTGAAGTTCCATCAGAGGAATTGCTCGAGCAACGCGTCCACTCTTGCACTGTCACGTCAAAGGTGGTCACGGAGTCGGAACTCCGATTCTCCTCACTTCATCGGCTCCTGAAGGTCACAGCGTGGTGCCTACGTTGGGCTGCGCCCAAGGAGGATGCCAACAAGAGAAGGAAGTCCGAAGTCGACCTTGACATCCGATGAGCTCGATGCTGCACTAATAGACAATGGATCCGAGCAGTTCAGGCACTGCATTATCCACACGAGGTCACTGCCGCAGAGGGTCAACGCTCAATGCCACCTCACAGCCTCGCAGTTGCCTTGAGTCCCTTCATCGACAAACAAGGGGTGCATCGACTGAAAGTCGCCTGAAGCACGCAGTTCTTTTTCCGGACGAGCGGCATCCGGAGCGGCGATAATCATTTCGCCGCACTCACACCTCGCACGCCTCTTGATATCATCATGTCACCGCCGAATGGAGGAGTGCAGTTGACTCTAGGCCTGTTGCGACTGCGGTATTAGATCTCTCGAGGGCGAGCTATAACAAAATACTGGCTGCATTGCGTCACCTGTACCAGATGGAGAGGAGCCACGTCGCAAGGTAACCTTCCTCAAGGACGCATAACTCTTGCACGTCCATTTCTCAGAATCGGCAAGGAATCCAGTAGCACTTCAACTCATCTTCCGCACCTCACTTCGGAGGGAAGCAGCAATAAAATCGACGAAGTACCATCTTCGAAGAGTAATCGGCGACGCCACGCTTACCTATGAGGAGATGAGCACTCTCCTAGCTCAGATAGAGGCCTGTCTGAATTCTCGACCCTTGCTGGCTTATCTGACGATCCCGACGACCTCTCTGCGCTCTCTCTAGGACTGCTCATCGGAGCTCCGCTGCTAGCCATTCCAGAACCGTCGCTCACAGAGAAGGCAACGAGCTCTCTCTCTCGTTGGCAGCATCTTCAAAAAATGCGTGATCATTTTTAAGAAAGGTGGTCACGCGAGTACCTGCATTCTTTGATCTCACGCTCGAAGTGATGCAAGGTAAGCACTGCGCCTCAGATTGGCTCATTGTGCCTCATCCACTTTCAGAGACGTCACTGCCAAGTAAATGGCCTCTAGTTCGCATCACTAAACTGCACTCAGGAGAAGACGACCCGAATGACAACTGTTCGCACAGCTTCTTCCGAGCTCATCCGATCTCTCAAATTGGTGATGCTGTCTGGACCTGCTGCCTTGACCACTCTACACGCAGAGCAGTAAAACTACACATTGTATCAAACCGCGCGATCTTCTTCAATGTACTCGCGTCAGTCAAAGCGCGTGTAATCACAGTAATGTTCGCATTGATCTTATTTACTTTTTGCAATTTTCAATGATGCGAATTTTTCAATTTCTTGATAATAATATATTTATCGCTTAATGCAATGTACTATACACTGTTTCATTTTCGCCATTTAGTTTCGAAATTATTCTGATTATGTTCGCAAATATTGCGCAACCAATGCTTTGTAATCACGATTATCCGCTAATTCCTTTTAATTGATGTCATAGCTAGATTATATGACCGCGTCTGCGTCATTACATTTCTTAAACAATTTCATATTGCTGTAAACTTAAACGTCTCCGATCATGCGTAAGCACAGGCTTCCGCGACATCGTGCGCTGTACGCGCAAACATCATCAGCCTGCGCCACCTGAAACTCCGCGATCTCCCAAGTAATTAACCGAACTCGCGACATCTGTACGCTTGCCAAGCGTGAGCGTTAATTTCGTCACTGTGTGACAAGGCGGGATGTTCGAGATATAACTGAAACAGACAGTTTTTTGCAGATTCGGTGTATGTGCGACATGCGGATCGGAAGCTTTTAGAAGAATTCCAAGCGTTTTTAGAGGTTTCCAAAACACAAATTGGCCATCACATCGTCAATAAAAACATAAGCTAAGCCGCATGTCGTACATACACAAATTTCAACCGCTATAACGGCAAGCTAACTCAGATCGGTCGCAGCGCATGCGCGCTCGCGTGACGCGAAACGCGTAACATGCGTACATCCCAATTAGGATTTCTGATTTAGCAGGTGCGCATGGCAATAGCGTACCGCTTGGCCAATCGCTGCCCGAAACAGGGGATCATCTGAAATTTTTCAATTTTGTGAGAATCTCATAGATGATTGTAAAAGGAAGCCTTTGTTCTTCAAAGAGGATAAAATCGAGCAGCAATGCTTCTCTTCGCTGTTCTCGGTCAGAGTCAACGCTTTGTTACAAGTGCAATCGCTTGGGAGACGCTCGCTCCGCCGCTAGAAAACCGTCGAGTTCGATTCGCGATCGAGAATTCTCGTAAATCGAACTTCAGCTAAAACGCCGTCTCATTCAAAATTTTCTCGCTGCCGCTCTCGCTTTAACTCGCTCTCGAAGATACATATATTTTTTCATTTAAGTACAAGAAGCTCTTACAAGAGATCAAAGTTAGACGGTGGGATAAATATTTCTACTCTTTCATATATTTCACATAACATATATTTTATTTCGTAACGTTTGAAATAATGGTAATCTCATAAATTAATTTTCGATCATCAATTTGCTATTAGCATCTTATGTATAAAGTGTAAAAAACTTATTGCGACAAATATTATCAAATATAGCCAGGGTTCAACCAGATTTCTCGATCTCTGGTCAGATATGCTTAATCTTTTAACTTCTGAAGATTGGGTAATATTTTGCATTAATCGATATGTATACAGAGTGTCCCATAACAATTAATTAATATTTCAGAGAGTGAAAGAAAATGAATCTTTGAACTAAAGGTTCCTTTGCTAATTTTGACTTAGATCATTACTTAAGTTATTAACTATTAAAGTTGATCGCAATCATATAGCACGCAGACGGAGTATGCAAGAGCATACCATGGGTATGCCAAGGGATTCTTCGCGCTTGCTCCCGCAATGTATTATTTCGACTGAAACTTATTCTAATTAATTAAAAATTATTCTAATTTTTCATATTAACAAATCAATCAATCAATCAATCAATCAATCAAGTCTGAGCCAAAGGAATTTTTAGTTCAAAATTTCATCCTCGTTCACTCCTTAAAATATTAATTAATTGTTTTGGGATACCCTGTTTAGAGAGCATACGCATACATGGCAATACATGGCAGCATGTGTATAAATATTTTCTTATATAAATATAATTATACTTATAGTAACTATATTCTTAATCTATTAAGTCGATGCAAAAATAATGTCGGTTTTTAGTCTTCAACTTTAAATAATATTTCAGCTCGTAGCATACTTTATTAATCGAAATAAAAACCGTTATTGATATAAATAAGTAGTGCGGAATCTACGCTTTAAAAATGATATTTATTAATATGGACACAAATATAACTTAAGTTACTAAACATTTATAATAGAAAATATAATACAGATTTAAGGGGAGTCAGTGCGAATGTATCGATACATTTTGACGATTTCTAAGTTTCATCACAACATGTTTTATACAAATCCTTTTCATTTATTCAATTGTATTATACTTAACTGCAGTGTTATATGGAGATTGAGAACACAATCACTTGTTAACCAAGAAGACAGGCAATTTCTTTATAGGATGTTTGTGTTTTTTTCACTTTCCGACTAGATAGAAGATTGATAATATCTTCTTATATTTTCAAAGATAAGAAAATATTGTTTGTTAGTATATTAATTATTGTATATTTACTGAAGATGATTAAAACCGAACATTCAAACTAACATTTTTTAATACACATTATACTATTAATGATTATATAAGTATAAATTGCTTCACACTTCTTACTGATTGATCGTGCTGATTTCAAAGTAGCCCCCTTAAGTCTGTATTATATTTTTACAATTATTAGGAGTCCTATTTTATATATATTCTTTATTTTAAATTGTCATTTATAATAGAATAAAGCATCAAAGTTTAAAACAGAAAAAACTGACATTATTTTGCATCAATCTATATATTATATATTATCATATATATTGCATCTGTATTATAAAATTTATTTTCTACTTTGTATTACTCTTATTCTATCACTGGCCTGTCGCATCCACTCTTGCATGTACCTTTTTACTTCAACATTTGTTGTGTTTTTTATTTTGATAAACTGATTCTAGAAAACGATGAAATGGATACGAACGAAATGAGTAAGTATAATATTGAATAATACTTTGTCCAAGTATCCGTTTATCTTTTTTCCTCTTCTTTCCTGAAGAGAAGAAAAGCCTAGTATGTACACAAAATATCATTCCTTGCGACTTACTTTGACGAATTAGCTAACAGTTCTTGAAACCTCGAACTCTTAACAAGAAAAAGACTATTGCACTTGATTGCACTGATTAAAATTTCGGTATCTCGGACGGCTCAGATCTTCGGAGTCGGAAATCTTGGTACACACACGCGCGCACGTACGCGCGCACGCATGCACACATACTTTATTACGAGAATGTTTAGTATACAAATATAACAGTCTACACAATATAGCACCTCCGAAAAAATTTGGTTTAATTTTTTAGTAAAACTTAATTTTATTAACCATTTACTCTACTTTTCTCTTATAAATTAAAAAAAAAATTAAGCTTTGTACGAACAAAGCTTTGTACGTATCACCATACGTACCAACGTACCAACTCTCACCATGAGTGATACTCATGTTTAGTCCGATTTCCTTATCACGAGTCTCACACGATATTGTAGGCGAAAGAGTTAATTATATTTTATAGAAAGAGATCCAACCTAATCTAATGTGGATGTAAACTACATAGCAACGTCCACTTTTCTTACGTGATACATCGTCCACTTTTCAAGGTTGGAGATGATAAATCAATATTTGGTTCATATAATCATATATATATTACATGTAGCACGAAAGGAACAAAGAATAAAAGAAAGAGAACAAAGAATAAAAATTTCAATGTATCAGAAATCATGTATTGTGGAATACACAGTTTCTGATAGATTAAAATTCTTATTCTCTGTTCCCTATTTCTTTTATTGTGCGGAGCCCCCAACGCCGCTTAATATCACAAGGCAGAGCGACACTTTTTTCTACTAGATTCCTTCATTTCGTGCAAAAACGCAAAGATTGAATAGAATATAGAATTTATTCATTTCAGCTTATAAATTTGTCAAGAAGAGGACTTGATTTACAATTTCTTTCCTTATCACACTCATCCATCCACACATACATACCAATACAATAATTTTGTTTTCTGTTTCTTGCTTATTGATTAAAAAGGCAAGAGACAAACAGCAAGAAACAGGAAACAAAGAGTACATTATAGAATTAGCCTAAAAATAAAAAAAACATTACAAAGTATGTTACCCTAAAATCATATATTACCCTTCTTTTTTTTACAAAATTGTGGAGCCGTTTTACTGACTGCCTTTTATCAAATCGGCGTTGCGGGGATCTGCCATTTGGTTCAATTGGAAGCAAAAACGAAACATTTTTTTTCACATAATACAATATTTATTAAAGAAGTACATACGAATACTTTGAGATATAAAGATTATGCGTTTCGCGGGTTTCCTCCGTGTCCAGATCCATTCTTTCCAAAGAATAAAAAATGCATAATATAATCTTTATATAGAGCACCCGTGGAAGACTTAAGAAAAATACTTCGAGATATACATTTTGATATAAAAATGAAGAATGTTTGAAAAAAAAATCTTATTTTTAGTAACAAAACTTTCTTTTTTCAAATATTCATCATTTTCACAAAAATCAATATTTGGAAGTATCCGTTAGCATTCCTTTAGTAAATATGAGGTCAAATCAATAAGTACCCGTATTTCAAGACAGGCGATGTTGCTGATACAAGTTAGCATTACCATCGTGTACTACCATCTTTCAAACGACGCCATACAAAATTTCAGAGTGATTCATGCAATAATCTTGATTTGACAGCAATTCGTAGTGAGCGTGTTTGATGTTTTCCGATACAATGGAAAAAGAGCAATATCGATCCGTGATTCGTTTCTTATTTTTGGATGGAAAAACGTGCGAAGAAATAAAAACGTTGTGGATGCTGTCTATGCGAACTCTTCGCTATCTATGACAACCGTCAGATATTAGTTCAACGAATTCAAACGTGGTCATTCGTCTGTTTTTGATGAGGAGCGCCCAGGTCGCCCGGCAAACGTGGTTACTGAGGAAATCGTTGAAAAAGTGACATGATTCTCGCTGATCGCCGAACGAAAGTGCATGAAGTAGCAGAAACCGTAGGCGTATACGGAACGGCATTCAATATTTTGCATGATAACTTGGGAATAAAAAAGCTGTCGACCCGATGGGTGCCGCGATCAGGACAATGCACCGCTCACTCCTTCGCAGTCGCCACAGCCAAATTGATCGAATTGCTACGAATTGCTGCCGTACTCGCCGGATTCTCCTCTGTAACTTCTTTTTGTTTCCAAACTTGAAAAAAATGGTTCGGTGGAAAGAAATTCACGTCGAATGAGGAAGTCATCGCCGAAACAGAGATCTATTTTGCAGATTTCGACAAATTATATTTTCTAAAGGGTTAAAAAAATGGCAGAAGCGTTGGCAGAAAAGTGTATCCTTCTAAAAGATTACGTTGAAAAAAAAAAATTTTTGTGAAAAACTTGCGTCTTCATTACTAACACGGTACTTATTGATTTGCCCTCATAGAAAAAGAATATTTCATTTCTTGTACCTATTCCAACCGAGTGGTCCCCGCAACGTCGATTTGACAATAGGGCAATTAGTGAAACGGCACCAGTGTCACAATTGTGTTAAAAGAAAAATAATAATAAATATAAAATTTTTATCCTCAAAGAATTATATTGCAAATGCTTTAAAACAAATTTTGTTTCCTTTCCATTGTTTTTCCAAAAAAAATGTTTCCCAAAGTAATTTATAATTTTAGATTAAAGATGGTGTAACCCTTTAATTGTTAAATTTAATTTCATTATAACATACTTAACATAACATCTTAAATTAAAAGTATATATTGGCCACGAGGATACTTTCACACTCACAAATTTTAATGTTACGTAATTCGTAGAAGTATGCACTATAATAATATCTAATACATCTTATTCCAATTAATATTTAAAATATATAGGAAAGTAGAGAAAAAGAGTAATATTTTGATAATAATATCGCGTGTTGCATCGACAACCTGAGATTCTTGAGAATGTAAGAATACGAGAACGTTCATCGTGTGGATTCTATATTGCACTAGTAAACGTCAAGCTCAATTAATTAATGTGGCTGAGTAAATAAAATGCTCGGACAGTATGCTGATAGTCTCATGCGAAAATCCTGTTTTTCCCTTTTTTCCCCCTTTTTTTAATATACTTTTGTAATATAAGTAGTTCAAATAATTATCTGTATAAGGTCAAATAATATATTTTCGTATAACAATTGCAATTATTTGTGTACCTTAAAATAAAAAATTGTAGGAAAAATAATGATTCGACATATATGATATGTATTCGACTTAATCGATGAAAGATTCATATAAAAAAAACATCTCTCTTACGTAGACCAAAAGGAAAGTTAAAACTAGAATAAATGAACATAAAATTAACATTACAAAATTAAATAGCGTTCACAATGTGCTCACAACATCAATTTGAATATTGTCACAAATTTAATTGGGATAATATTCAGATATTAGATATACAGGATTCTTTCAAAAGAAATTAATGTCAGAAATGATCTTCATAAAGAAACAAAATAACGGAATAAATAAACAAAATGACACGGAAAAATTACCAGAAGCATACTTGTTCTTGTTAAATATAACTTCTTCCACATAATTTCTAGAATTGTCCGCGGAACATAAATTGTATATAAATCGTCTCTTGGCTATATCGGCTGTGAGAGCGATTTTGAATGTTCGGAATCTGGCCAAAATGGAGAAGAGATCCTCTTGCAGTGTGGGCCCTACTCCCAATGTGTCGTTTAAAGATAGTTAGATCGTGGTCTTGTATAAGCCATCAAATACCACCCGGAGCTTGATAGTGAAACTCGTTTCATTTTATACAGCATGATGTGGAAGATAGAAAGTTGGAGAGCCTTGGCTTAGCATCGTGCTCCTGGTCACCTCCCTCATATGATTCAAGAGCCTGTATTCATCCATGAACTTCTTGTATTCATCGTACATGCGAGGTTGAGTGATGAGCCGCTTCTCCAACGATTTGAAACATTTCAGAGCGATGTCCTTGGATTCTCCCAATTCATCCAGTTTGTCTTGCCTTGTTGGCAACTTAACGATAAAACGATTTTCTAAATTTCGCTTTACGCCTTGCAGGAATGACTCTTCACAGGCCTTTTCCTCGAGAGAAAATGATTTAGGAGTGGTATCATGTTCCACCTCCCAAAACCGATTTAAGGAGGTCGCTCCCTGAGTTTCAAGCGATTTGCTAGCTCCTTCGTTATGAAATTCATGAGAACCGTTGTCAAGTAATGCTCGACACGAATGAATTTGATTATTGGCATCGTATACACACATGGACAATTGCGATAGATAGTAAAATATTTACCGAACGATGATCTGATGTACATTGCGTGGCGACACATACTTGAGTTACATGCTTTCGCTTGATGCGTGTTCGATCTTAGATAATTGAGACATAAATGCGCTTTTTTCGCTGCCTTAATTCTATCTTCAACCGATAAACGCTTTACGAGAAATTCTTTACAATGATATGTGGAATGATTCTCCTTGCAAACAGCACAGGAAAGATTGGATGTAGCGACATTTGCGACAGACGTGGGCCTTGAATTGTTATTATGCTTTGATGTAATATTAGTTGTTACGTTATTATGAAATTTGCCATGTACTGATTCCAATGCTTAGCATCGGAGAGTCAAGAATTCTATTAAGCTCTTTAAATCTGGCAGCTCTTTTCCTTTGATGCTTAATTCCCACGCCTTGCTAGTGACTACATCCAACTTAGAAATAATAAGATGAATAATTAAATCATCCTAATAATCAGTAGGTCTTCCGAGGGCTTTGAGCGCGCGCAATGTTTAAGAAAAGTGTCTAATAATTCGCGAGTCATGCTGTGATTTTTCTTGCGTACAGCTGGCACTTCGAACAAAGCGCGAACATGCTTTTGTACAATCCATCTCAGATTGTCGAAACGTTCCTTGACCGCCGCCCATGCTTCATGATAATTGGCTGCAGTAGTCTCTATGGACTTAATCAGAGGCAGCGTCCTTTAAGATCTCAGGTAATGAAATTTTTCGATATCCGCTAAATCATCATTTGAATGAATTAATTGTTCAAAGGTATCCCTGTAGGAATACCAATCGTCATATGCTCCTGTAAAAATTGGCAAATCGATTTTAGGTAATTTAACACGCGTTTCTCTCGACCGCTTGTCCATTTGATGAAGTTGACGGAGAAGCATTTTTTTCCATACGCTCGATAAGAGCAATATAACAAGCCATTAACTGAAAATAAGAGGTTTCAAAACTGTCGCGCTGTTGCGCGTGCTGTTTATAGAGAACTCTTTTGTCGGTGATCGAGGAATCTGCGTTTTCAAGAATCTCTATACGAAATTGAGCTGCTTCAAATTGATTCCACAACTCCGATAATCTTTGCTTACGCTCAGTGAGACCATGCTGAGATCCGCAGTTGACGTCGAAAACGTCGATTGTCGATAAACGTCTTTAACCGTGTAATCGCGGACTTTATATGAGCTCTCTTAAGTTTTGCATCTGCTAATGGAAGTGTTTCCATTATGAAAAAACGCTAAATGTAATGCGTGATATTGACTACGTAGCAACTCAAAGCTGTTATAAAATTTCAATGTGACAGCCTGGCCAATGAAATGTAAGGTTTTATGAAGATGGCCGCCTGTGCCAGCACGAATCTAGCATCTTCTAACAACACAAAATGGCCGCTTTTGTGAGCGTGAGTGATAGCATGCAATATGGCTGCTCTTGTGAGCGAAAGTGATGCACGACAATATGGCGGCTCTTGTGAGCGAAAGTAACGAACGACAATATGGCTCTTGTGAGTGAAAGCAAAGACCTTGATATGCCGATGCCTATTGAATATGATGCGCCTAATGCGTTCTTGTGAATAAATAAAAAACTTTCTTACCTCGCAAAATGTATATGCCTGAGATAAGACTTGTGAATACTTGTCGTATGCTTATACGCTTGCACGTGGCCTCAGAATAGAAAATGTAATATGCATGTGAATGATACCTGTGTATCCGGCTCGAAGGACCAATGTTAGGGAGAACACCATGATGTCCCCGTTGCGCTATGTGGAGCGCTATTTTCTCATCGTCAGAGAATTTGTATCTCGTGCCTTATGGCCTGTCCGTGTCAGTATTGGCAGCGTGTGATAAAATATAATAAACTCTACATTGATATAAGACCTCTTTTATTGTACCGGAATTACACTCGCATCTTTTATAATAAAGTTAAAATAAAATACAAAAGTTAAGTAATTAAAACTTGTGCACAGTCGTGCACGTGCTATTCGCGAGGAGGTCGCACACGGAATCTTCCAGAAACTGACTGTGAAGCGCGGCGGTTACACGTAGGCAGCATAGTCGCGCGCATACCCTCCTCTTCGGTGGGCCCCATCAGCGACACGACACTATCATGCCGCAATCACGTTGCAAAGCCAATGGGCTGGTATCAAGCCTGCTAAGCTACACTAACACTGACGAGCGCCAACACCGTCTTTCATGATTAGAGTTAGATATTTTGTTTTCGATTCTTGAGCAATTCGATATTAGTTATCCAAGTCTTGGATTCCATAACTCAACTTATTGTTAACGCAAATATCATAATTTATATATATATCACAGTTAAATTAATTTTTTCAATTAAAAAGCTATTAACATTATTAATAAATTTTACATTTAGAATTTTACATAATAGAATCTGGAAATTATGTGTTTCAATAAGTTCGACTATTGTGACAAAAAAACCACATCTGGAGTATTTGATTTTATGGATTAAAAAAATTTATAATAACTTGAGTGTGTGTCAAGCTCTTCGAAAATATAATTGTAATTGAGCGTGAAAAATATTTTATCTTATATTATTATAACATGAATAAAATTTATTCGAAATTAGGTATTCTCAACATGTATGAAAGTTATAACACATTAATTTTGTAATACTAAAAATGGCCTGATATAAAGTCGAAACGTCTATTTTATTGTATTGTTTTTATTCTATGGTAATCTAATTACCATAATTATCATAATTAATAATTAAAATATAAATATTTCACTACTAACATTTTGCGCACGTAGTGTATGCCTTTTCAATCACATTGTTTTAAGTTTAATCACGTTTTGACTTCTATTGTTAAAAAAATATGTTTAATGGTGTTGCGTTTATGACAAATACGTTTTGTGTCGATCAATATTTTGTATATAAAATGTTTCTTTCTAATTATCACATCCGCATTTAAAATTCTGTTAATGAACAAAATTTCGAAAACAAGATTACTAATAATATATTATAAATAAAGATGATACCAATATAATTTTGCATTTTAGTGCACAATTGACAGCCTTCATATGTTGTGTAATTTTAAAATAATTTTTTATTTGCTTATTGAAAAGCGAATCGGTTTTTTGTTACAACTATTGCTTAAAAATTATACATACCAAAAATTTCAAAAATTATATGAAAATATATTTAATCTAATATATATGTTTACTATTAATTACAGTACTTATTTCCGATCTCACACCTTACGCGCTCGACCACGTCAATTTCTTGCGGATCGAATTTATGACCGCGATACATAATACCGGAATGGAAAATCATAAACAATTAATCTCCCATCAACTACCGCGTTTTGACATGATTTATAATATTCTGGATTAATAGAAAGGATATATGATTGTTACAATATTTTTCGGTCGCTCGACGCTTGCTTGAGTGAAACAGTAAGGTTCTCTCTCGTTCTCAGCCGACAAGGCAAGCAATAAGAACGTAGTGTAAAAAGGACAGAGCGATATAGTCGGCATGCTTCTAACTAACCAAGTCACACGGATACGGGCTCATGCTTGTGTTGCTACCGGTTGCGCCAAGCCGCCGGTGGCGCTGATCGCGTGCTGCAAGTGGTCCGGAATTCGCATCACTACTGAGCACAATTGTTCCGACACTATTATTTATATGGACTCAAGAAGTGTTAGAGGCAATCAGTCACGTTAACTCTAGTATTAGTAAGATCAATCAAGGATGTTTGTGCCTCGTCCAGAATATTTCGTCCCCCAACGGGGCAGCATGTAGACTCCCTCCGTGTTTACTCACTAAGAGAGGTTAAGCCAGGATTTAACGTGCCTTTTGATGTTAAGATCGATGAGGGGACCCTTAAACACTCTAGCCTTCCAGAGCAGAAAATCAAGCCTGGATAAAAGTCCCCAGCATTTCTATCTTCTACCACGGGGCAAGGAATGAGCGGTCGACCGCGCGCAGGTCCGATATCCCCGACGCCGGCATAGGGCATTTGGTCAACGGAGAACTCTATTGGAATGCCAAGGTGAGTACGACTCACCCTGAGCCAGGAAGTTGATCGTCTTCCCCTGGATTTGGAATGACGTTGGTAGGACCCTGTCGCCATTTCCCGCACTGACGTACAAGGTGGCATTTCGCAAGATTGAATCGCAGCCCCACTGACGCTGCTTCCGCCTCCACAGAAGCTAGCATCGCGGACCAAAAATGTCCATATAGAGCGTACCCGTCATCCGACTCGGCTGCCACGCGGACGACCGAATTGATGGCAAGGTTAAAAATAATTAGACTTAGCGACAATCCTGACAGACGCCCGACTGGATAAGGATTGGTGCTATGTGATCTTCGGCGGTTCGCACCCTTGTTGTGCAACCATCGTACATAGAGTCCCATATCGCTATGAGACCCCGTGGCATCGCGGATCTTATAAGCGCATTGCGGATTGTCGCGTACGGAATCGATCCAAATGCGTTAAACAGGCTCAGTCACGTGATGACTGCTTGACGCTTAGTGCGCTTGGCGTGCGTGAGGACTTCCTGTAGGACGAAGTTGTAGCACTCCTCGTCTCGCAGAAACCTTTTCTGTATGGAACAGAGCTTCTCGTGAGTGACCGTCCAGTCGGTCAATCGATCGACCAAGAGCGCGACGAAGAGTTTGGAGACGGTGTTCCTCAAAGCGAGAGGGCGCCAGTTCTTCAACATGCCCCGATCTGCTTTCTTATGTATCAACACAGTATTGAAGATCTTTCAGAACTGCTTCAAGCCGCAAGCAGATGTTGTGCAATGCTGTGAGAAGCCGCGCTTCCCGATCCCACTTCACGGAGGTCACGATAAGATACACCGTCGGGACCTAGCGCAGAATTATTCATACGCCGGAGCCAACGGTCCACCTTTCGCTCCGCGAGCGGGCCCAGAACTTCCTACGAACTCGGGGAAGGGGGGAGGGGTCAGGTCGTTCGGCTTCCACGCCGACGTCAGCCAGCTCTTCCCCGCCGTTGTATAGCCGCTCGAAATACTTCTGAATCTGACGTTTAGGCATCTGGCACTTATCGGCAGGTTCCTGGAGCACCTCTCGCACTGTTTTGCGACGGTTCACCCTGTATAACGCCTGTAAACGTTTGACCTGGCGCACCCAGCGTGCTTCTCCGCGTGCTTCTCCCAACGCTCTAGGGTCAGTCGGCATTGACCTCGGCCTACCGGCGCCCTCTCTTTCTGAATGTTCACCTTCCTTCACCCCCCGACGCGCACTCGTCTCCCATGAGCGTACCGAACGAGCGCAACACCAGTGGCCGATGCGTCCTCCCTGAAGAATGCCGCGACTGAAGTTGCGAACGGTCCCCAGGTCCTCAATAGTAGCGATGTCCTTAGCTCAATCGAGCAACGCGTCGCGGGCAGCCATCCGCTCATGTCGCATCATACGCTGCGACAAACGCAGGCGCCGGATGATTCCGCGACAGCTGACTGATAGGAGCGTCCGGACTGGTGATGCTGCCGACCGCCCTCACTACGGTTGGCTAGCGATGGCACGGTGGATGACGCGGTTGCTCTCCCTCGAGACATCACACCACGGACATTTACGGGAGCACTCGGGAGCTCGGTGTTTAACAGCACTTACTCTTGTTCCAGTATGAGACCAATGTCTTCTTCCTCTCGATCCTATGTCCCGCGACGACGTTCCGCCCCTACCGACAATATGTTACGGGGCAGAGTTCTAAATATTGTCGTTCTGGACATTGAAATTAAGACTGTTCTCATGAAAGTTCGTCGACGCCACATCAGCGTATATAGTGGGGCAGTGCGTGATGAACGAGATGATGCAGTGATTGGCGGGGACTCGGAGTTGGAGGGGGATCTATTGTTCTGTTGTTGCCTCTTCGCTCTTCTTTCCACGCTTACCGTCCATTTGCCATCTCACTGATTGTTCCCCTCGACGATGGGTGTCGTTGATGGCTGCGCCACGCCTTCTTAACGCCGCTCTTCTTGTCCTCGCTCAGGCTCCGATGTCGTAGGCCTTGGTAGAATGAGCGGGGACGTATTCTTGCCGCCTATTAGGGGTGGTGTTACGACCGCCACGCACGGCGACGTTACTTCTTCCCTAATGGTCGGGAGGATATTCCTTTGAAGTTAGGTAGTGGTCTAGTTTGTCTCCTCATGCCACCTGTGAAGCCTGTTATGAGGCTTCCATAGGTGGTCGTCATCATCGTGCACGTGGTGAGTGTTATCGATAGCGACGTCGCAGGCGAGATAGATATTAGTTTCTCGCCAGAGCTCCTCGATGGACTCTGGTGATTGGAGACAGTCTGTGGAGCAGGGAGCGTCCTCTCTGATTGGTCTCTCCTGATGTTGCGGCCCCCTGCGAATTGCGACGTCGAATTGCAGATGCCTCTAGACGATGCCGGTTATCATGCGCATTATCCAATAGAAGTGTGTTTTGAATACGGACCATACATTATATATACATTGTACGAGACTGCTAATATCTATTACAATAATTTTGTTTCTAATTGAAAGCAGGAATGTTTTAAAAAAAATTACCGTATATATTTATGATTATTGGATTGTTTCATAATAATGTTATATATAATATATGTAAATATAAAATTAATCTAGAAATTACCTGATTCACACAAACTTCAGCGATCAGCAACAGCGTCTTATTTTAAATGAAAATAAAAGATTTTTTTAAAGAATTTAATTTGGGCACGCCCCTCCAAAATTGAATCTCTAAATGGTCTGTGGTCTAAACTATGGCTCTCCAGCAACCTTCACGCGGCAATCAAACAGAACGGTTAAATGCGCATGCCTCGAAATTGTTTCACTTAACATAACGCGGGATGACAAGAATATAATGGTGAGGGAAAGAAAATCAGGATATCAATTATGTATCTTTTTCGCTAGAGTGAAAATATAAAAAGTGAAAATTTTTTTGTATGATGTGTGTATATGTTGCAACTGCACTCACGAACGTGGCGCAATTTCGTCGCGCATTCGCAACTAATAACCTTCAATCTTAAGAATTTTCATAATGAGAATTTGTCTGACCTTAAAAGAACTCTACAGAAACTTTATCTTTACGCGGCTACTTCTGTGTACGGCGTGAGATCTCGAAACCGATAGTGGGGCGCCAGGCACGAGTGAGCGTGCCGTTCTTTCCTGAAATTAATTAGAATTAGATATTTTCCGAATAATATTCTACTGAATTGCGAACGTCGAAAGCTTTCGTAACCGACAGTTCAGTCCCGGAAATGGCAGAGGGAGCGGTTCGTGGCCAAGAATAGAGGATAGTTTGGAGAAATATTGAATAGGGTGATTGCAATAAATGACACAAACAGTAATTAATAAGAAGAATAACAAATTTATTCTGTTAATCTCCGACTCTCGTTCGTACACGTTCGCTAAAGTCGCGACAATAGCATGTGATGGAAATGCGTTAGATTAGCCTCACACGTTTTCTGATATGCTCTCAATAATGCGTAGCGATTACGCTAATTCTCAATGGTAGCTCACGCCACGCAAGAATACTTCGTGTAATATTACACAAGTAATAGTTCGGTTTGATAATCAAGACAAAAGAAAGATTGCTATTATAAATACGGCGTGATCTCGTGCTTGTCCGCGAGAATTTCGAACTGTCTTACAGAATTTCGGAAAGTAACACACGAACATCATGATACAAAATTCCGATACAAACGAGACAAAATATTATGCGACAATATTTAACAGAAATGATTAAGCTGTAGCTTAGACAGACGCGGAAAGTTATTATCCCGAAAATATCGTATACCAAATACACGTAGGAGATGGCGCGATTAGACACCATTAACGCGAAAAATCTGACGTAATTGCAACTTCATGTGCATTTCACATACGAAAACTGACAACGATAATTACGCGCGCCTCCCCGACATGAAAATTAGCAACTTTACAATTCAGCGGTGCTCATCTCACCCTGGTAGTTTTCCTCTAAGTCCTCTGTGCGAGAAATTCTAGCTAATTCTGCGTCCCTCACACGTGCTCGAGTTGCTCGCCACAGCACAAGTGCTGGGTAGTGATACTTACAGGGGCACGCAGTGATCGCAATCTCCACGAGGGAATCTTATCACGCTTAATTGGTGCGCGACCCTGCAAGCTCCGCGAATAACATGAGCCGCGTCATCTGTGTATCCTGCGTCCTGACGCACGAAATTCGACTTGATAGCAGGATTTCCTTCGGCCGCTTAGAAGACTCTCGGATCTTTGCTATACAGGAGATTCGCATCTCAGTGGCAGCATCAGTAGTCGGTGTCTCCGCTTCCGATCTTAGTTCCAACCTGAGGTCCTCCCTTGAAAGCTAGGAGACGGGACTCTCCATGAGCTCCGTCGTAGGATCTCCCGCCGACACTTGGGCGTAGAGTGGCTATCTCTAGCTGCCGCTCTCGTTATCTCTTTGCTATGCGCGTCTAAAATATTGTGTAGAACGACAGATTTGGAACAAAGTGAAAGGTATTAAAACATGGAGCGATATCACCTGCGTACTCCCTTTCTTATAGGATGCTGGATGCCCCAGCCAATCCGTCCTCAATCGTTCCTCTCCTGAATCTCGGTCCTGGCAGTCTTCTCTCTTCCTTCGTGGTCCAGTGAGACAATGCAAAATTCACAAGGTCATAAGGGAGCCGCCAATTATCCTATAAAAACTCGCAGTACGATAGCGCACAGAAACGGAAGACAAAGACCGACACAGAAAATCTGTTAATTGATCGGAGGAAGAACAAATATAATTAGACATCAAAGGAATCGATAGAGAGTTGCGCTATTGTATATACTGTGTCAGAAGAGATAAATGACACGTTAATTTTTATTACATGTCATTTATAAATAATTTTGATAAAACAAAATGAAATTGCTTTGAAACATTTATAAAAATGGATGAAAATTATGCTTATCCCCGTTGACAGTCAGTAAATAACAAAAAAAAATCCAAGGCGAATCAGCGTAGTAGATAGTACGCAATCATAAATCTTTATTCCAGAAAATAATACGTTTCAGTTCACTTTGGAACCATCCTCAGCAATACAATTTCAAAATATCAATCCCTTCCATATCCAAGAAAAAATCATCATCAGATTAACAGATTGATATATATAACACACACATATATATATATATATATATATATATAACATTTTTATGAATTTTTAGTAATATAACATCAATTATGATAATAATTTTTTGTAATGTAGTCATAAAAATGATCAAGCTTTCTTATCGACTAATTCAATATTTATTGAATTGTACTACTGAACAACTATTATTAATTAATTCTTAGATAAAACTAAAACTACTAGGTTTTCAAGCGCCATGAGTACTAAATATGCATCACGCTATGAAGCTGTGTTCCTATGCACTCACCCAAAAATATCACAATTAGCGGCTGTTAAATATATGAAAAAGTCGAAATCATTCGTACAGTGGGTGCAGCGATATAATGTGACAAAAAATGTCGATGATTTACCGGAACGTGGCTCGATATGCAAAGTGGACAAAAAAGACGATAAAAAAATTGTGAATTCGCAAAATAGTGTTTCCGCAGAATCTGGCTTAACACTGCATCAAGGACAAGCAAAATTGAAGCAGAAAAGTTTAGAAATATCATATGAAACTATTCGAACCTATCTCAAGGCTAATAACATGAAATGGTGCAACACCACGCTGGTCGACCATGTTCTTACTTGACTTACTGTATACATAAATAATAACAAGTCTACATATAAAAACATTTTGTGTCATTATTACCTTTAATTAAGAATTTTTTAAATGGAATTATGTTCATTTTCATCACACGAATCTAATATTTCCATGTAAATAATATGGGATGCCATTTTTATCTTGCACTAAACGTTTTTTTTATTTGCCTGTACGTTTTATAACCATCGGTTCTGAATTGCAGTAGTTCAATTCAGTTCAGTTCTAATGCAATCCTCGAGCAGGAACAGAAAACAAACCTCAACATTTTAGATCTGAAAGAATACATCAATAGCAGAAAGCACTCACTCAACTGTTGAGTCCGCTGAACACAGCAAATTTAACTAAAGTAGCGATATTGATTAATAAATAGCGATATATTGCACTGAGAAAACTAATACAACACTAATACGTACCTCTTTCACTAACTATTCGTATGTTTTTAACTTGTTTCTATACAAAATCAGCTAAAAACGAATTTTATCAACGCCAAAAATAAAATTTTTACGATTTTCAATGACGATTTGCAAATTGAAATAATTTAAATAATAGTGACTATATTATGAATAATATTACATCGTTTTAAATTCTTGTAATTTCCTAAATCAGTTTTATTTATATTATTTTTTTTCTCTTAGTATTTTCATAATATGATTTAAATATATATATTAGGAGTACAAATTAGTTCGGTCCGTTTTCCAAAAGATGGCTCCGGCTGTTGTAAATGGTTCATAGTGACAGCTGATTTTGGCGTTTTCAGAGAGGTTAGACATCTGCTAATAATATTCAGTTTATATCGCTTTGAGTTTCATACAAAAACCTTGATTTTTACTGTATTTGAAATGTCGAATTTTGTGTTAACCAAGCAGCATTTGCGGGAGGTTCTAATTTTCTGTTTTAATTGGAAGAAAAGTGCAGCTGAAGCCCATCGAATGCTTGTCGAAGTTTATGGTGACACTGCTCCAACTGATAAATCATGTAGGGAATGGTTTCGACATTTCAAGGATGAAAATTTCAGCGTTGAAGACAAGCCTCGCTCTGGACAGCCAAAAAAATTCGAAGACAAAGAATTAGAGGCATTATTCGAAGAAGATCAGAGTCAAACGCAAGAGGAGCTTGCAGAATCATTGGGAGTAACTCAACAAGCCGTTTCTGCACGATTGAGAGCCATGGGAATAATTCAAAAACAAGGAAATTGGGTGCCTTATGAATTGAAACCGAGAGACGTTGAAAGGATTTTTCACTTGCGAATAGCTGATTCAAAGACGACAAAGAAAAGGTTTTTTGCATCGGATTGTGATTGGAGAAGTGGATATTCTACGACAATCCCAAGAAGAAAAAATACTACGCTAAGTCCGGTCAATCGTTGCCATCGACCTCAACATCAACACCAAAGACGAACATTTATGGTTCGAAGATCATGCTCTGTATCTGGTGGGACCAAAAGGGTGTTGTTTACTATGAGCTGCTGAAACCTGGCGATTCCATTACAGGCGATCGGTATCGGTTACAATTGATTCGTTTGAGCCGTGCATTGCGAGAAAAACGGTCGGAATACGAGCAAAGACATGATAAAATTATTTTTCTTCATGACAATGAGGCTCGGCCTCATGTCGCAAAAGTCGTAAAAAAATATTTGGAAAAGCTCAAATGGGATATTTTACCGCACCCGCCGTATTTTCCGGTTTTCTGGACATTGCTCCTTCTGATTACTGGTTGTTCCGAAGGATGCAGCACGTCACCGGTTGACTTCTTTCGCAGAAATCGAAAATTGGCTCCAAAATTGGATCACCTCCAAAGACGAGTCATTTTTTCGAGATGGAATTCGAAAATTGCCTGAAAAAGAGATGGGAAAAAGTAGTAGCCAATACTTTAATTAATCTGTTCATTCATTTTGTTTTGAAATAAATGCATTTTTGAACACAAAAAAACGGACCGAACTAATTTGTACTCCCAATAAAATCGAGGCAATGTAAACAACTGTTTGTAAAACATATTATGAGTTAACTTAATTTTCATAATATTGCTTTATAGTGTCAAATAACTTTATAGAAGCAATGGTACATATATGGCAAAATATATTATATATATTATATATATATATATATATATATATATATATATATATAAGAAACTATCGCGTAACATATTTCCATCTTGCAGAACAGCACAAAATAAATACACTTGCGGAAAATACAACGCGACGACGAGTTGAAATATGTTAAAATATATCGACATTTCATAGGTCACATTGGTCAAATTATTTCTCATTAAGACGAACGTTATCAGGAAAATAGACGATCAATCGTTCAGTAAAAACTATAATGGCCAAATAGACGGTGCGTACGTACGACGAGAATTTAATTTGCTTGATCTCTAACTTTCTGATTACTGACACAATCTGGCTGAACGGTTTCTCCCAGCCAGGCGTACATCTTCACCACCTGAACCAAGAATTACCATCTCATAAATTTGTTTCATAAAATTTTTTTATAAATGATACTTGGATGTTAATATTATATCTTTATTCATCCTCTATATTATTTAAGAATAAAATAACTAATCAACTTCTTGAGGTTCTTACCTGTATCCTAGTTATGAATTCATTCATTAGTTGCACTCTTCGATCGGTTAGTGGCACAATCATGGTTTTCAGTTTGAGATTCAAGAAGCTCAAAGTCCCTTATCCTGGGAGGACGATGAGCGACAACATTCCGATGCTGATAAAACTCGAAATACCGACTTTTTGCCACTTATTGTTCCTATGATCGCGGTCTACGAATAAAAATAAAGTCCGGTCAACTTCAACAGTTTTAATTATTTAAGGGCAACTTCAAAACAAGTAAAAAAAAGTGAAAAAATAGTGAAACGAGTAAAAAAATTTTACGTCTTTACATTTTAAACTAACTCACGAAGTTGTAAAGCGCATACAAAAAGTTTATATGCATAATCGATATAAAGGTTTTTCTACGAATTACTGTAATTATTAAAATTTATACTTATCAATTATTAATTATTAAATATCAAATTTATAATGTATAAAAGAGATAAATAAATTTAAGTAATTTTTTTTTCAAAGATTTAATTCAGTTGCTATTTAATTATCGCGAAATGTACACGAATACTTTCACGAAATAGGATTATCATGAAAAGCATGATCCATATGTAATTCAGGTAAATTATTAATTGATCGAAGCAAATGATATCATTGCTGAGAAGATTCATGATCCGATACCGGTTTGGTTCATGGTTGCTGTGTTCAACCGTAATAACTACAACAGTGTTGAAAATAATTATAAATTGAGTAATAGATCTTTTCACTTTCTTTCGCTCCGTCCATACATCCATCAATACACACAAGTGCAACATAAATTTTTCTTTGATAGATTTTTACAAAAAAGATATACAAAACTTCCTATCAAAATTAAGTAATAAAATAGAATAAAGCAGCTTAATATAAATTAAAATCACTCATCATGTTATCATCCATTTGTAACATCTCGGATTGTGAGATACACACGCGCACATTGTCACACACACATTACATGCTTATTCTCTTTTTGTATGTTATTATTAATAGTGGTATTTGTATAAGTATTTCTATGATTTAATAAAAATATAGAGTTTTTGATTATTAAATTATAAAAAAATTATTTAATTATAAAATTAAAAATTATAAACAATTATAAAAAAGTTTTCTACTTGATATTGCAACAAGTAAAAATTGCAATTTTTTACTTAATTAGATCTTTGTCTATTTACAGTCTCCCGGTAAAAAAATTTTTTTTCATATGTAATCACATTTTATATATAAAAACATCATTATACAAAAAAAATTATGTAAAAATTTACATAATTATATACAATTCATTATATAATTTATTTTAATAAGTTATTGTTCTAGAATTTTTTGTACAATGATATGGAATCTGACGCGTTCAAAATATAAAATATAAAATAACAAGTCACCATAAAACTTAATTTTTTTCATTTCTAGTTACTTGAATTTAGAGCAAAATTTGTAATATATATTTTTTTAATATTTAATTTTTCATTTAAAAATTATTAATAATCTACAAATTGATATTATTATACTTTTTATCATGCATAATGCTGTTCTTTTTGTAAATGTATAATTACAAGATAAAATATTATGTGGTCAATTATTTCTTGTCTTTAAAGTTTGGAAGCCTGTTCTAATCTAACAATAAAACTTTTTTAACTTTTCACAATAAGATAGGAAACAAGACCGTTTATGTTAAATAATTTTAAAATCCGAAGCGCCACTACGGTCTGAGTATTAAGATGTTGAACTAATATATATATTTTCAAACAATTGAATTAATTTCAGAAATGATAATTACGTGCCGATATGGTTGTCGGCATTAAATGCAATTAATCTGAAATATTAATAATCCCCCCAAATTTCCCAAATTAATCTTAAAAAATTTAAGATCTGAAATTAATTCAATTGTTTGAAAATATATATATTAGTTCAACATCTTAATACTCAGACCATAGTGGCGCTTCCGATTTTAAAGTTATTTAACATAAACGATCTTGTTTCCTATCTTACTGTTTATACACGCGCGCTGAAAATATGCGTTACTCTCTATCCATATTGGTTATTGCGAAGAATTATTGCTAAGGTCTCGATAGTCTAAAGGCTCATGATGCTCGCATGGAATGCAAGAGATCCGGATTCGACTCCCGGCTGAGGCAATATATTTCGCAATAAGTTTATTACAGTTTTTTAAGATTAATTTGGGAAATTTGGGGGGATTATTAATATTTCAGATTAATTGCGTTTAATGCCGACAATCATATTGACACGTAATTATCATTTCTGAAATTAATTCAATTGTTTGAAAATATATATATTAGTTCAACATCTTACTACTCAGACCGTAGTCGTGCTTCGGATTTTAAAGTTTTTTAAGTTTCAATTTTTGTAGCAAAATCACAACATTTATTTTTGTAGTATTTATATTGTAATATACAATATTGTTTGTATTTGTAAAATTAATTTCAAAAATATGACAAATCAATATTTGGCTATCTTTCTCAATATAGGTATGACCTTCAATGTTTACTAATAACACGTTTGCTGATACAATATTTATAACGTGTCTTTTGAGTAATTTATCCAGCTGCTATATTTTAATAGAGATAAGATCACTCGAAAGACACGTCATTCGACAATGAATATTATATCAACAAACGTTATTGATAGTCGTTGACTTGTAATGAGGTCATGCTTGTAATGAGGAAGATATTAAGATGAAGTAATAATATATTCATTTGTTTTTTTGAAATTAATATTATAATTACAAACAATATTGCATATTGCAATATAAATATTACAAAAACAAATGTTTGGAAATTGCTATAGAAATTGAAACTTGAAAAGTTTTAGATTAGAACAGTTTGAAGTTTAAAGACGAGAAATTACTTGCGAATAATTAGTCTGTTCACATCATTTTATCTTGCAATTTACATTTACAAAACAATAAAAAATACAGTGCTGTTATGTATTATAAAAAGTGTAATGTCAATTTATAAATCATTAATAATACTTGAATATAAAAATTAAATATTTTATACTTGAGTATAAAATTTAATATATAATATGTATGTACATATACATAAGTTTTGCTCCGAATGCTCCAAGCGATTATAGAAATAAAAAATTCAAGTTATTTTTATGGTGATTTGTTATTTTATATTTTGAATGTGTTAGATTCTACATTATTCTGCATAAAATTCTAGAACAATAACTTTGTTCAGCATTCAAATACTTTCTGAAATATATTGTATTATGATATTCCGAAGATCTTTTGCGTTGAACACGTTGGCAGAATTTGCATAGTTTATCAAGATTTTGTGTAAATGGGATAAAATAAACAAAAAATAATATTTTTTGTCATTTTTAACATTTTTTATAGTAAACAATATTAAGGGGATGCTGGATTGTCCTGTTTTATTAATTATTAAAAACTCTTTTCTCTTAATTGTGTTTATGGATTGAAAAATCCGTCTCCACAATTAAGTGTATCGACAACAACGCAATTCGCCAGCTACATTTGAATACGAAAAACGAAAGAAAATTGAAGATTTACAATTTTGTTATCGGCTTCTGTAGTCAACACATCACAATATGTGCTGCATATAAGAGTTTCAGATCTTGTATGTTCATAAAAAGTAGCTGGCGAATTGTGAAAAACCTAAACAATCCTATGCTTTTAGAAACAAGGTAGGGGTTTAGTATAAGAGAAAAGAGTATCCGAAAATTTCGTTTGTATATTACAAGTGAAATTGACGTGAAGCCATGAAACTAAGCAGTATTTGAGTTCCGCGATATTCCGACGCTGTCATGAAAAGTGCGTCTCTGAACCATAGAAATGATCTGAATTATCGACCTACTCAGGTCCATATCAATAAACGTATCCTGGTCAAAGTTTTTTCTTTTGAGAGGAAAAATAATAATAAAATAAACATGATATTAATTATTTCAATTTTGAAATAATTTATTCCTAAACAAGAAATACCATATACTATTTACATATGAATACAAATGAAGATAATTATTTTAATTATACTGTTCTGTCTTTTACATACATTTTATTTAGTAAATTATTGATGCATATATATAAAATGACACACACATATATATATGTGTATATATATACATGTATGTATATATATGTGTGTATATATATATGTGTATATATAATAGCATACATACACACGCGTGTGCGTATGTATGCGTGCACGCGCGCTCGCGTGTGTGTACATATATACAACACATGTCTAAACTTTATTTACTGAATTATTTACACATGTATATATCAAAATTTGGAACGCGATATGTGTTTCGGTTGAGCTTCCATTCTGCTCGGATGTCGGAACGATAAGCGGCAATCTCGTAGCAGACGCAGCATATAAATGAAATTTTCGAATACTCATTGCTCTTATACTAAAGCTCGTAACTCGTTTCTGCAAGCATAGTATTGTTCTTTGAGGTTTTCTGTAAATCGCCAGCTACTTATTTTAAACGTGCAAGGTCTGAAATTATTGTATATAGCACATTTTTTACTCGACTCGAATATCGAAATGTCGACTTAGTAAGAAGCGCCATTCCTCTTATGGCGCACAAGCGAAGTACCGCTATTTAATTACAGAAATGGATTGAATCATTGTATAAACCAGCAATATATTATCGGTTGGAAACGCTATAATAATAATATATTTTTGTATATATACAAATATATATCAGGATATATCGTTGTTTAGAAAAGGAATCATGCGTCCTTGCTGTATCGGCGATGATGCCAGAATCGATAGAAATTACATTCTTGAATTGCAGAACGAATTATTAAAACAGAAGTACGATAGAGTGAGACAGAGCAAAAACAAAAAAGGATAGAAACTTCGATTGTAATCGGTGAGACTCCGCACGCCGAGCTCGTCGAACGAAACAGCGAGTCTATCCTTCAGAGTCTCTCTCTCTCTCTCTCTCTCTCTCTCTCTCTCTCTGTCCCTCTCTCTCTCTCTCTCTCTCTCTCTATATATATATATAGTCGCTTGTTTCTAGTGACCGAAAATGCTTTCTGGGAAATTTCGGCCTCTCAATGTGTATAATTAAGAGGAGAAAAAACATTATAGATAACATATAAGTTTTAATAAATTATGTTACTCCTATATCCCTCCAATTTATATATAATAGCAAAAATAATTTCAAAACGATAATTTATGAGATATTGATATTTCTATAATTTTCCATGAGCGTTATATACCACGTTCATAGAAATAATTTGCAAGACCTCGGCGTGGTCTCACGCGTAAGATGCAAGATCTGAATGTTAGAGATCTCATGATCAATTCCTTTTTTCTTTTTTCATAATTTTTTTTTTTTTTAAATAAGTGACATTGTTAATAAACATATATTACAGGCTAAATATATTTTTATTTAATTATTGAAATTATATGTGTATTTCTAAAAGTTTTAAACCGACAATTGTAGCAAAAAATAATTGACGTAGTATGCGTCGAATAGATAGAAAATCAGTATTTATATGTAAAGACATGTGTGAGATCTATTTATCTTTAGAAAAAATCCAAAAAAAATCACGTTTCTGTAATAAAGATACGTCGATCAGTACTTTCTGTGAAATGTTTTTTTTTTTAACTATCATCCGAATGAAAATTCTGATAATCAATCAAATCACAAAAGTGCGATGATTAATATAATTATAAGGATGATGTCAATATAATTTTATAATTAACAAATCAAAAAGCCTTTGTATGTGCTTGTATATGCAATATACAAATAATTTTTTATTTATCTATTCAAGTGATTCGGTATTCTTCCTATAGTTATTGGAATACATTAAATTTTCGGTCGACTTTTGAAGCATCGCCTTCTTTCCCCCTATCGCCGCCGCTCAATGCTCGACGGCTGAGCCGCACCGGATCGCGCGCGGATGTGTATCTCAGGAGCGTTGACACTAAGAAATATGCTGCGTCCGTACCTCCCAGCAAATTATCAATCCTTTACTTTCCTTAGTCTTCTGTGATGTCTTCTTTATTCAACATGCCTTCTTTATTCACATGTTAAATAAAGAAGACATCACGGAGTTATTGAAGTTAAGTCATTCCAGTTTAAAATTACGCATCTCGTTCTGTATCGATTCTTATTAATCTTAAATTGATATTATCAGTATTCTATTGGGTCATCTAAAAAGTATCCGCGGTACTTTGTCACTAGATATATGACCATCAACACACATCTAGTGACAAAAAACCGCGGATACTTTTTAGATGACCCAATATATTAAAAAATATTACATTTTGTGACACATAAGCGTGGTCAGTAGCTCTTTGAAAGAAAATCGAATGTATCATAAAAATAATAAAGTAATATTTTAAAAGTACATAATATTCAGTAAAATGTATTTACTTATTAATATGATGTTCAATCACTATTATTAAGAAAATAACAATTATGTAAGAAGGACAATATTTTTATGATAATTTTCATGCTAAAATGTCATGATAATTTTCATGTTGGAAGGTATGATAGCAGCATGTTTCTTATACTGTGACGCTCCTGAGATGCACGTCCGCGCACGATCCAGCGGTTCAGCTATCGACTGTTGAGCGGTTGTAAAGGAAAAATAGGCAGTACTTTAGAAATTGGCTTGAAATGTGTAACTAGTTCTGAGCACACTGAAGTACACATATAATTTCTATAATTTTATAAAAATATATTTGATGTAATATGTTCATTAATAATGTTATTTGTTTAAAAAAAAATTATGAAAAAAAGGAAAAAGCGGGATTGAACATAGGATCCTCAACATTCTGATTTCGCACCTAACGCTCGAGACCACGCTGAGTTTTTGCAGACCGCCTCCATGAACGTGGTACATAAAATACACGGAAAATCGTAAACTATATCTCGTTAATCACGTTTTGAAATCATTTTTGCTATTATATATTAATGAGAAAGGTATATGATTAACTCTTTCACTTATAATATCGTGTGAGATACTCGTGGTAAAGAAATCGGGCCAAACATAAGTATCATTGATGAGAGCCGTAAGCATGTTCCAGGCTATTAATTATGGCACGCGCCATCGTAACTAAAATCGTAGGGCAAAGGATTAACATAATTTAATAATTATGTATTATTTAGAATGTCTCTTTCCCCCTTATGATACACGTCAAGCGGCCGAGATTGCCGAGAAAATATTTTCGGTCACTAGAAACAAGCGACCACAGAGAGAAGGACAGAGACAGACTCATTGTTTTCCTAGACGAGCCCAGTTCGGCGTATCCGCGCGGAGATTCATCAATTACAATCGGAGCTTCTATCCGTTTTTGTTTTTTCTCTGTCTCGCTCGATCGAAATAACAGAAATTGAAAGAATTTTAAATCACAAACACGGTTGCCAGTTCTCCGTTTTTTTTTTGACAGACTTCGGTTTCTTGGACTAATATTCAATACTCCAGCAGATGTGAAAATCTCCAATTTTTGTCGTCTGCTGGAATATTAAATATTAGTCCAAGCAACCGAAGTCTGGCAAAAAAAAACAGAGAGCTGGCAACCGTGTTTGTGAATTAAAATTCTTTCATTTTCTTTTTATTAAATTATATTAATCATATATCTTTCTCATTAACGTATAATAGCAAAAACGATTTTTAAACGTAAACATTGATGAGATATACAATAGTTTAAGACTTTCCGTGCGCTATATGTATCGTATTCGTCGAGGTGATCCGCAAGAACTCAGCGTGATCTCGGGCGTTGGGTGCAAGATCAGAATATTGAAGATCTTATGTTCGATTCTGCTTTTTCCTTTTTTCATAATTTTTTTTTTATAAATAACGTTATTAATAAACCTAGTACTCCAAATATACTTTTTATAAAATTACAGAAATTATATGTATACCTGTACTTCAATATGCTTGAAATTAGTTGCGCATTACGGGCCGATTTCTGAAATGCTGCCTACTTTTCCTTTACAACCGCTCGACGCTTGACGGCCGAACCGCTCACGTGCGGACATGCATCTCAAGAGCGTCACAGTATAAGGAACAGTATGCTGCGACCATATCTTCCAGCAAATTGTCATGAAAATATTTTCCTTTCTACATAATATTGTATTTTCTTAATAATGGTGATTGAACATTATAATAACTTAATGCATTTTATTGAATGTAATGTATTTTTAAAATATTACATTACTTTATTATTTTTATGATATATTCAGTTTCAAAGAGCTACTGATCACATTTTTGTGCCACAGAATGTAATATAGAATTTTATTTTACCGCGTCATAAATCTGGTCATCTATTTGTATTTTTTTTTAGTGGAATAAACCTGGAGTATGCACTTAAATGACGTATCAATAATAGAACTTCAAAGATAATAGAGAGTTTTTACAATAACGTAAAAAAAAAGAAATAGAGAGTATTTACAATAACGTTTTACAATTTAGATACGATAAACGCCTTTTCTTAATTAGTCGCTAAGGAGAAGATAATGTGACCATGATACCGATTATGTATCTTTTTTCTTATAGCGAGAAATAAAAATTTTTTGTATGTATGTGTATATATATATATATATATATATACATTCATTTTGCGTGACGTTGTATGTGTAGAAAACAACGGCGTTATATGAGTCAATCAGCTGTAACCAGTATGACCCGCGTTCACAGTATCATTACCGCACAACAGTACTGTCAATGTAGTGTAGTGTAGTAGTGTTCTACACACAACCGTATATATATATATATGTGTGTGTGTGTGTGTGTGTGTGTGTGTGTGTGTGTGTGTGTGTATGTATGTATTGTATATATATATATATATGTATATATATATATATTTATATAGTGTTTTTTGTCCACAAAATAGAAAAAATGTAGTAGCAGAATATTGTCTGCCTTTGATAAGAGAAGGTTATGGGTGCTTTATAACAAGCGAATCAGTACAATACAGTACAATATCTCATCCTTGTATTATCGAACAAGATTGTAATGATGCACCGTGTCGCACTGTGTCTCTTGTTGGAAGGCACTCTAGAAGGCCAAAATTGCTTATTGTGATGTGTGTTTCTTGTTGGAAGGCATCCTATAAAGCCAGCATGGAAAAGGTTAGCATCTTTATGTCATTCGTGAAAATATCACTTTTATTTATCATACAAGTGATATGATTAAATTTATTGTTATAACAATAAATTACGCTTTGCCTAATTATGATCCAATGTCAGAGGCGTTCATCGTGGGCTGACTATTTTTAATTTATTGCCAGAGGCGTTAATCGTGAGCTGGCTAGCTATAACAAAATATCACAGTCATAAATCATATTTTGGCTAGTTATAGACAAATGTCAGAGGCGTTCATCGTGGGCTGACTATTTTTAATTTATTGCCAGAGGCGTTAATCGTGAGCTGGCTAGCTATAACAAAATGTCACAGCCATAAATCATATTTTGGCTAGTTATAGACAAATGTCAGAGGCGTTAATCGTGAGCTGGCTAGCTATAACAAAATGTCACAGCCATAAATCATATTTTGGCTAGTTATAGACAAATGTCAGAGGCGTTCATCGTGGGCTGATTATATTTAATTCACTGTCAGAGGCGTTAATTGTGAGCTGGCTAGCTATAACAAAATGCCACAGCCATAAATCATATTTTGGCTAGTTATAGACAAATGTCAGAGGCGTTTATAGTGAACTGACTATTTTTAATTTATTGACAGAAGCATTTCGATTATTAAATTTGGTGAAATACAATTACGGAACCAATTTATAGAATTTTGCGTCTGCAATTAAAGAAATGCAAGTAGATGCATTGTCATGATGGAATCAAAAGCTAATTGCTTGACATAACCGAAACAAAGAAACTAATGAAGGAAAAAAACTGAATATCATTAAATAGCTTCTTTGAAATCCTTACAACTTTTGTCTGAAGCGTTTTTTCTAAAAACGTTATGTAATAGCCTTAGCACAAGGATGGTCGTAATTGAATCGTAGAACGTGAATCATAGGGCAACGCATTATATTTTAGCGTACTATGCATGCCGATACAAGTTCACATTCCTTTACGATTAGTTATAGTCACCTTTATATTCAGCTCCTAAATCTGGAGTCTTTTTGGACATCCTATATAATATATATGTTATACATATATGTATATATATATATATATATATATATATATATACATTACACAGTCAATAGTCACATGTATAATTTTTGTACGATACTGTACGTTTATGAAATGTATGTAAGTATATCATATTCAAAGTGTTTTAGCAAATATATACACTTACAGGTCAATGTACGTTGACTAACAGCAAGTTACAATAAGTATATTTTTACTAAATGAACACTCTGACTGTGACTTAGATATATTTTCGGATGCAACCATGTATTTGAAATACATGTATACACGTGTAATGTAATAGCACTTTTTCCTTTATTCCCTTTATAAATGTCGTTTTAACTTAGGATGTAACATGTATTGTCAATACGTAAATACATTGCACATACATATGTAACTATTCCGTCTCTTTTTATTATGTTTAATGGGCCTTTTATAATTATAAGCCATAAATAAATTAGCCATAAATAAGTCAAACGCTAAAAATTGGCTGTGATTGATCAATTTTTAGCTTCTGACTTGTAACTAATGTGTTATTGTAGAAGGCCCATAATAAAAAGAGATAGAAGTTACTCATACTTAGCTTTTCATGCCGATATAATATAGACACATTAGTGAATATTAGAATTATATTTTATATGCATTATGATGTGTACATTATAAAATATTAATTCATATTCACATATGTGTATAGCTACTTCATCTCTTTTTGTTATCTCTTGTTGTGTAACAAAAAGATGTACTGATGTCCTCTTTTTTCTACGTTTAATAAAAAGAGATATGTTTTTTTATGATCAAATATTAGTGATATATGCTTTTATATTTTCAATATCAGAATGTACATACAACTAACATAAATCAAAGCTAACGATAGTCAAACGCAGATCAGACGTAACATCTTAAAAAAAATAATCAAATTACGAATCCTCTAATAAATCCTCATTTTATGTGTGTGTGTATATATATATATATATATATATATATATATATATATTTTATATATGTATACAATTTTAATATTGCACATTTAAACACAGGGAATGCATAAACAGCTTAGCATTGATAACTTCTATCTGCAACGTATGTATATTCACACATTATAGTACATATATGCAATATTGTACAATATTGCCTATGTGTATTATATTTAAGTACATCATTAATATTTTAATATGATTAACTTCTACATATTTTTATTAAACATAGCAAAAAATGGTATAGCTATGTATATTATATATGTAATACAATATATCTATGTATAGCTAATACATATCACATCCTGACCTAAAATGACATTGTACGACAGGAAAAATGCTTAGGCCCATGTGTCAATGTACACTGTCAATACTGAAAATCTATAGTTACGTATTTTCAGTACTCGCAGTGAATATCGAAATACAGTTGTAGTATCACTTTTTCCTATGATCAATATCATTTAGGGTTTAGTCAAGATGTAACATATATTATTGTCACACATACATAATGTAACTCTTTTTACTCTGTCTAATAAAAAGAGATAGATACTTATAGTACTTATACATTACTAATATGTCAACTATATATCTAATATAGAAAATTGTATGTATATTATACTATGATAATTCTAATATTGTTGTAACATATAACAAAACATTATTAGTGAATATAAATTATAATTATATTTTATAGTATTATAATGTACATATACACAATAATGTACAAAATATAATTTTAATATTGCATATATCATTAATTCACTAACATGTTTATGTCTTCACTAATATGTCAATAATAGTATAATATTTTTTGTGTTATTGTGTATATACACATATATTATAATACACATAAAATGTAATTGTAATTCGTATTCATGAATGTCTTTTTATATACAACGTTAGAATTACATTTTATATATCATTATACACATTATAATATAAAATTTTAATATTGGATAAAAATGGACATAGAGAATATCTGCATGAATATCCATATGTATATACAGGGTTGGCCATATTCGACGGAAAGATGTTTTTTTTTTCAATCATGGGAAGCGTCGTTACTCGATCTAACATCTCTTTCCCTTGTATTATGATATTCATTTATGATAATATATTATCGTAACCTAAAATGGTATTGGATGTAAGAAAAAAGTGCTATTACGGCTTCGTATCGATATATCTATTAATTAAAAATCTGTATTTCATGTATATTACAGACTTTTAGTACTGGTGATATATATTAGAACACGGCCTACATTGCATGTGTATATAATACAACTAAATATGTATATAATGCAACTAAATTTCTAAGGTCCGATTCTACAAATATAAGATTAACTTCAATTATGTTTATTTTTTTTTCAATTCTAAAATTGGAAAATTTTCCAAAATAAATCTTACATTGTGGAACCGACCCTAATACACGTCCCTGTTAAGATGGTAATGTAGGAAACGGAATAAAAATATCGATAATTAATCGATCGAATTTTCTGCATGATCATATTAACTCAGAGGGCGTAAGCAGTTTATACATTGGAAATGAAAACCTGTAATATCGACCTTGATCAACTTCGGCCTTCGCTCCAGCATCCCCTTAAAGGATAAAGATAGCGAAACACAGACTACGTATAGAAGGTAAGCAGGGGCGACGTACCAACTGTCTGACGTGAACGATCACTCGTTGCGATCAGCTGTCTAAGGATATAAAGTTATTCTATTTCATATAATAAGAGCATGCACACACGCACGCACGCACGCTCTCTCTCTCTCTCTCTCTCTCTCTCTCTCTCTCTCTCTCTCTCTCTCCCTCCCCCCCCCTCTCTCTCTCTCTCTCTCTCTCTCTCTCTCTCTCTCTCTCTTTGTCACTTACCTTGCAAAGATTCATTGTCTTTATACTGTAATTTGACGGATAAAGATCACGACCGTGGAAAAGCGAAGGCATTTCACGTTCCCATGTGACAAATTAACCGATCCGATGCATAGATTAAACTGGACTGAGCTCGATAACAATCAAGCAGGTGCATAACCTGAAGGTCGTCGAGCTCAGTCTTCGCGTCAGGTTACGTTGAGTTGTGCATGTAACGCGTATCTTATTTCAAGTGATTTCGAGTTGAATAATTAACCAGTACTAATTAATAATAATAAACCGACAGAATCGTTTCTAAATCATTCTTCGTAAATCATTCTTGTGGTATAAAGTGTGTGAGTAAATCAGTGAAAGTATTACAGTTCTTCAGATACAATATATTTAAAAAAAAACTATCTCCTGTTTTATTACTTGACGTTAATTTGTCACATGGGAATGTGAAAAGCCTTCGTATTGCTTTTCCATAGTCATGATCTTTATCCGTCAAGTTACAATAGTATAAAGATAACGAATCTTTGCAAGGTAAGTGACAGAGAGAGAGAGAGAGAGAAAGAGAGAGAGAAAGAGAGAGAGAAAGAGAGAGAGAGAGAGAGAGAGAGAGAGAGAGAGAGAGAGAGAGAGAGAAAGAGAAAGAGATAAAGGCGTTTATTGATATTCTTTCTAGAGGGCAAGCTCTCTAAGAATACAAAAGGAAGAAATTTTATACAGCAGATATATAATAATATATAATAATAATATATAATAATAATAATTATATAATAATAATAATATTTATTATGCAAGATAGTTAAATAGTAATGCAAATAGTAATAAAATTATATTACATGAGATACAACAAAGATTGTAAATTTAAAATATTATTGACTAATAAAGAGAAAAAGAAAACAATATAACATATTATGGGACCATATATGTGTGATAACACAAACTATAGAAATCAAAGCCTTAAACAATCTAGCTGGATTTTAAATGCTTGTATGATTCTTGTGTGAATTTATATACTATGTACTTAGTCCCTAGAAGCGCCGAAATGATTTTTTGGTCTTGAAAACGCTAACTTTACTACCGCAATAATATCACGAGTTAAATTGGCTAGCAATTTAACAAATTTTTATGCTTATTCGCGTCTTCGAAACGATCTTAATAATGTTGAATAACATATTAAAATTTGTAAATAATTAATTCTTGTTGCAAAAATTATTACCTCGAATGGGAATATGCATCGGTGCACGGATCCAAGTGCGCCGATAAAAATCCAAGGTGCTAACGCTAAGCGAAGAAGTCATTTGGAGATCGTTAGGCTTTTTATCGCCAAATTGCGTTTGCTGCAATATATAAATACATACAAGACATCTTAGGTTTTTAAAAAATATTTCTAATATCTCGAAATTTTAAGTGTCTCTCTTTCTCGATAAACTTGAGGAATCAATACTTCTTTTATTATTATTTAAATATTAAATTTACAAAATTATATATATATATATATACATTAATATATATATATATATATATATATATATATATATATATATATATATATACAGGGTGGGCCATCTATTGGTACGTTTTTGAATCGTATTCGTCGTATGGCAACACCGAACGAGCTACAGACCCGAAATTTTGACAGTTTATTAGTCATACCGTCCGCGGCACGAAACAACATGTTTTCTCTTGAAGAGCGTTTTGAAATTTTAAAAACTTATTTTCAAAGTCAGTGCTGTGTCGCCGAAACTGTACGAATTTTGAAAAGAAATATGGGTCGTGATAGAGCACCCACCGAAGGAGCTATACGCAAATTGGTGAGGAAAGTTCGTGAGAAAGGGATGTTAGTGGATGACATTATATTACGACTGTTTTGAGTGAAATTGGCGCCGAGGTAGTCCAAAATGTCATTAATAATTGGGGTGACCGAATGGCATACTGTAAGGCCAGTAGAGGGAGCCACATGAACGAAATCGTTTTTCATTCTTGACGCGGATACTTTTAGCTTCACAACAAAAAAAAAATTAATAAAAAATATCAATGTATGCTCATTTGATCGCATTTTTAAAAACGTACCAATAGATGGCCCACCCTGTATTAGTGATCCTAACACGAAACATAAAATCTCAACAAACAAAGTGATGATCTACATCACCTTCCTGGTCATTACCAATGTCATCACCATTATGTTGTTACACCACTCAGTCATGCAATAGTTACATGTTGGCATGAGGATGCGTATCGCCTGCAGTTCTCTTCTCTATCGGAAGGTAATAATGCGAATTAACTAGTGAGCAGAGTTGGGAATGTTACCTTAAAAAAATAACGCATTACCGTTACAGTAGTTACTTTTTGTTAAAAAAAATAACTTGTTATCATTACTAGTTATTCATTATAAAAGTATTACTTGAAAAAGTAACGAATTACTTTCCGAGAAATTATTGAATTTATTGTAATTCCCTCATGTACGATATTGATAAAATTAATTTTATTCGAGGCATTTTTATACAACGACCGAATCTGGCAAAAACAATCGTTGGGAGCTAAACTCAACAATTATCGAATTTAAATTAAATATGGCTTTTAAACATTAATGTCATTATTAAAAATGTATTTTAAGATTCACTTCCAGCACTGAAAAATAGTATACATGTAATGTGAATTATAGATCTTCAATACTGATAGATATTATTGGAATGCAGTCTAAAATATAAAATATAAAATATTTTTTAAGAAATAAAAATGAGAAAGTGAATATTTTGTAATTGTATTTATGCAACTAATAACCTCTTATTATAAATAATACAATGTTAAATTGTAAATATATATTTGTATATTTGTACTTAATATATATTTGTACTTAAAATATATATTTGTACTTACGAGCATTAAAACAATTTTTAAGTATTTCATTTATTAGTTATAACAACGACACAACTTGGGTGATTAGAAATACATTTCTAGAGATATAAAAGCAAAATATCTTTCAGCTCAGCAATCAAAATATAATCCAATCCAATCTAATAAAAATTAAAGTAACGATAAAAGTAACAGTTAAATCATTATCATTACTACAAAAATATAATCTTACCGTTAGCGTTACAGACAGAAAAAAGTAACGATCGTTACCAAAAAAATGTAACAAACAAAGTAACAACACAAGTAATGCATTACTTCCCAACTCTGTTTGAATCCATGCACTTGTCCAATTAAACTCTTCCTAGAAAGAGAAAACAGTTTCTTTCTAATTGGAAAAAGTTTATTTTGTATTAACTTATTAAGTAATAATTATACACTCCTTTTACGGAATTGTTGAATCAATATACAATGTTTCATATTTAGGATAACATTGGATTCACATCGATGTGTAATTAAGGATTCAATTTTAAAAAATTATTTTGGCGAAGTGATCAATTTTAATGTCCGATTTTAATTGTAATTAATTAAGAAATTATTTGAAAAGTTTCCTTTTTTAGTGTAAAAAATTTATTTAATGCTTAAAGAAATAGTGCGTCGTATTGAGTTTATCTTGCACGTTTATTGTTTATCATTAGCAGTTGTTTGCATAAGCTTATTACACTGTTCGATAAAAAGTCACTTTTCTTTTTCTCCGAAGTACAATATACATATCTCGAAAATTTTTTCTTGGTAAACACAATGCCATTGGTAAAATTTGTGTAATCAGAATTTTGGGTAAATTGATATAAAATGGGTAAAAAATGGCATTTTTTACTATTTTCAATATCTTTTACAGCAAAACAAAATCTTGTTTCTAAATAAAGTTTATTGGGTCTATAAATACAATTCAAGATAAATTTTCAAATAAATTTTAAGATATGATCGTATCATTTATTTTTATTAAGTTATAATATATATTGTTTCCGTAGACATAATTTCAAAACAACTTTTTATTTTATTGTAAAAAATTGTATTTGTATATCATTTGTATATATGAATATTATTGAACACCAAGACCCACTTTGATTAAAAATAATTTCTCCTTTATAAATGTTTGTGTTAAAACACTTATCAGCTCATTTCACTTAATATTGTTTACTATAAAAAATGTTAAAATTATAAAAATGTTATTTTTTGTTCACTTCATCTCCACACAAAATCTTGACAAACTATGCAAATTCTATCAATAACATTGTGTTCAGCGCAAAAGATCTTTGAATATGTATTATATTAGGTGTTGGAATTAATTCGTAGCGTTTTTTAATGAAAGAATGTTATTTATTTCACATGAGCATTAAAAAATACATTAATGAAAGTACTTCCCATCACTTGTAAAACGCTACGAATTAATTCCAACACCTAATAATATATTTCAAAGTATTTGAATGCTGAACAAAGTTAGGTGTACAAATAAGTTTCCGCTGTTTTTAATAAAAAATTAAACATTTATTGTGAAAGAATGATACATAATGTTTTATTGAAAGTATTGTCCATCGCTAGCCACTACTTTTTTCCATCTTTCTGATAGCATACGGATACCGCGTTGGAAGAACGCTTCATCTTTTGAGGCTATCCAATTATCGATCCAATTTTTTTTTGATATCTTATGATGTGAAGTGCTGCTCAGACAGGCCATGCGCCATCGATCGAAATAGATGGTAATCGGAAGGGGCAATGTCTGGTGAATACGACGAGTGGGATAGAACTTCCCAATTGAGTGTTTCCATGTAGGTTTTGACCGGCGCCGCAACATGTGGTCGAGCATTATCATGCAGGAGAATAATTTTGTCATGCCTGGAGTAGTAGTGGGCGCGTTTTTCCTTGAGTGCTCGGCTCAATCTTATCTTATTAATTGTGTTCGATAGAGAGCCTCAGTAACGGTTTCGTTCGGTTTGAGCAATTCATAATACACGACACCAAGCTGATCCCACCAAATACACAACATGAGTTTTTTTTCCATGAATATTCGGCTTGGCTGTCGATGTTGAAGCATAGCCAGATGATCTCCATGGTTTCCTCTTTTTTGGGTTATCGTAGTGGATCCATTTTTCATCACCAGTGACTATACGATGTAAAAAACCCTTTCGTTTATGCCTGACAAGCAGCATTTCACATATGGAAAATCGGCGTTCAACGTTTCTCGGCTTCAGTTCATATGGAACCCAGTTCCCTTGCTTTTGAATCATTCCCAATGATTTCAAACGATGTGAAATTGCTTGTTGAATCGCTTCTAATGTAAGTGCAAGTTCTTTTTGCGTTTGGCACGAATCTTCATTCAATAATGTTTCCAATTCCGTGTCTTCGTACACTTTCGGTCTTTTGCTACGTTCTTTGTCTTCGACGTCAAATTCACCGTTCTTAAATTTTTGAAAATTTAAGAACTTAACGAATTTAACCATTCACGACAACTTCTCTCACTTAAGGCAGCCTCACCATATGCTTCTACAAGCAATCGATGAGCTTCAGCTGCAGATTTCTTCAAATTAAAGAAGTAAATCAAAAGTTCCCGCAAATGACGCTTATTCGGGTCAAAACTCGGCATTTTCGCACAAAAAAAAATGTATGATACTGATACAAAATCGCTAGTATTTCAAGATTATGTTGTTGACAGATGTCCAACCTTACGATATAATGTTTTACATCAAACAATTTTAACCATAGCTTGTTAGTGGCGCCGTTTTTTGTCAAACGGCGGAAACTTATTTGTACACCTAATACATGATCAAATTTACGAAGAAAAGGAAGAGTAAAACTAGAAAGAGAACCATACTAAAAAGACATAAATCAAGGATAAGACATAACTTTATATTTAATATTATTTGCTAACTTCTAATAACTTCAGTTTTTCTTTACTATCCCATAATTATAATGCAAATATGTCGCATCTTGTAAAGACTATTATAAAGACTATTGTAAAGACGGATTAGGATTAAGTATGTTATTTTTTCGATTATTCTTGTCAGCATATGTATGACAAAATAAAATATGATAAATACTTTTTATCTCTTATATGAAATCTTGATCTCTCTAAAATACTTTTTTAAGTATTTTATACACGTTGCAACGATAAATAAATTGAAGTATACACAAAGACAGGAGTATATCTATAGCAAGCGTGCAATGCGCGCTATAGACAATCAATTATGTCTGTTTGCGGAGCTTGAAATCTTAAAAAATGTTTGCACTTAAAATGAGATATATATATATATATATATTCAGGCGTAGAAAGAAGATGCTGATCGCATAAAGTGCAAGCAATGCGGACAGACCTACTATTGTGCTAAAATTCTGTTTCGTCAACTTTTATTTTCAAATTTTAAATATCACACTGGCTCTATATACACTAACCCTTTGAGGTGGTATAGCAAAATTCTACTTTGTGCATAAAACTTATACTGCAGCCACAGAAATATGATTATACACTGTCTACACTAATGCAGCCAAAAATAAACGCTACAAGTGTGCTCGTTTCTTGATGAAAATTGGAGCGTAAGTCGAATGGAATTGGAGAATAATAGAAGCGTAACGATACTTATAGGAGACAAAAATTGAAACAACGAAACATAAAAGAGGCATTTAGATTTTTTTTACATTCCATTGTTTCAATTTTCGCCTCCTAGAAGTTTTGTTTATGCTTCTATTATTCTCTCATTATATTTGATTCACGATTTTTGTTTTTATCAATGTTCTGAAGACAAATTTCGTACGATTCTGTGCAGATCAAATCCTAAATGCGGCCATTTAAACATTTACACCGCGGTAATTTTAAAGATCAACCTTGGGCCCTTCACACTAATTTTTAGCAGCGACCCTCTTTTTTATTTTAAACACCAAGTTAATGTAATAAAATGTAATAAAATGTGTTATATTACACTTTTATTGTAATGTGAAAAATTACATCTAAGAGATACGATACATTTAACTTTGTGCTTGCTGGATTTGAATATTTTCATGTTTACATACAATTTATTTTTCATGCAATGTTTTAATACCGAATTATAGAAAGCAAAAAAAGAATTATAATGTACAAAGAATAATATAATAAAATGTAATACAACATAAAATATAATTAAATCGTTTTATATAAAATATAAAATACATAAATTGCTTATACATATTTATAACATTTTGTTTAGAAAGGATATCTTGTATACTTATAAAATACAAATAATAACATAAAATTCGCATATGATTCAAGAAAGCCTGAATTTTAACTCAGCAATAAGAATCATTACATTTTTATTTAATATATATGTTATACAGGGTCTAGCAAAATGATCTCCCACATTTTGCACCGCCACTGTCCCCGAACCACTGAAGAGAGGGGGAGCTTAGCGTAGTCGGTTGGTAGCTCGCGCCTTGCCATTTCAGTTGTCATGAATTGGACGGGCGAGCATCGTGCCTTCGTTATCGAAACATTTATGAAAAGTAACGAATCTGTGATTACGACGCAAAGAACTTTTCGTACTCACTTCGCGTTTTTTCCTTTGGGGCTACCTGAAAGCGAAGGTTTTTCAACACCAACCCCGAACCATTGACGAATTGAAAGCAGCAATACGCCAAGAAATTACAGGAATATCGCCTCAAATTATTGCTCGAGTGATGGAAACTTTTAGAAATCAGCTTCGAATGTGTATCGAAAAAAATGGTCGCCACTTGGACTCTGTAATTTTCAAAACTCAATAAAAACAAATGGCATAGCATAAATTTTCAGTTAATAAAAATAAAATCTAAATAGCACTTACAATGGCGTTTTTATTAAAGATTAAAATGTGGGAGATCATTTTGCCGGACCCTGTATATATGTTTTAATAATACAATGTTTATTATTGAACAAATGCTTTAATTCCGTATCTTCGAATATAGAAATAAAAATTGCTAAATTTTAAGACATTTGAAATTAAACATTCAAATAAGTTAATTTAATGAAATGCCTTAAAGTACACGTCTGCAAAAATGGAATTACGAAGTAATGTCTTTTTTATATAACTATGTTTGGTAAAAACAGGCAGGCTATAACATTATTAGTAACAAATACGTTTTTAATGCAGAACATTTTACACAATCAGCAATCTACAGTACAAAGAGAATACTTGGTTTAGTTATAATATTAGCTTGTTGAAAATTAAACCCATGTGACAACCAGTTCCAAAACTTTTTCCTCTAATATAACAGTAATATTATTTTCTACATTTAGGAAAAGGTCACCGATACCGCCATACCATTTTGTTTTTAAACAATATTTTTAAATTAAAAACAAAAGATAAAAATAAATAAACTTTAAATACATAAATACAAACTAAAAAGTGTTTTCTATCAGATAATATAAGCAGTTTTTATAATATTATTTATAATTTTGCAATAATCAATTTTTTCATAAGCAAAAATAAGCATTCGATAAAATAACCTCCAAAACTGACACAGTAGGCAGTAATATAATATATGCCACATATTCCTATTCTTTTTTTTTTACAGAAATTATCTGTATAAAATACTTGCATGTAAATGTATATAAGATTTTCCAGAATCTTTTCAATTCGATATAAAACATTTTTGTTAAATTATATACGTAATTATTTTATGCTGTTATGCAAGATGTAAATATATAACGCGATAGTTTCTTATATGTTATATGCACCATTGCACTGATATAGTTATTTGGCATTATAAAGCAACATTACAAAAATTAAGATAACTCATGGTATATTTAATAGACAGGTGTGCCAGTTTACATTGCACCCTGATTTTATATTTATTGAATCGTATTATAAAAAACTAAGAGAGAAAAAATAATATACATAAAACTGATTTAGGAAATTACAAGCATTTAAAACGATGTAATATTATTAATAATACAGTCACTGTTATTTAAATGAATTTTATTTTCGCATTTATAGAATTCGTTTTTAGCTAATTTTGTATAAAAACAAGTCAAAAATATACGAATTACGCGTTTACAATTTTTTAATTAACTAAACAGTTAACAGATCATGTTTTAATTATTAATATTAAATAAAGTGTAATAGTAAGTTTCTGAGAGTGTCGCTTTAGAAAATCTATAACAGTATCGATGACTTTCCTTTATATTTATATTATTCGTTTTACCTTTCATTAATATATATTACAAAAAGAGATAAAACATAATTTCATTATATCTCGTAAGTCCATTATATCTTTATATATTAGCTTTTTTTCTATCATTTTACAATCCATCCATATGTATAGATATAGGACGGTTTCTATATCGTGCGTGTTTATTAATAATATATTTGAATTTTTACAGTGATTTAAAAAAAAGAGAGAGAAGGCAAAACAATTAGCCAAAATCAAATTTTATTTGCAGCATATTTAGCACAAATCTTTTAATTTACGAAAATAAATACTATATTTATAATAGTGTAATAGTGTATACATGTAAGCACATAAAATTGTGTGCATATATATATATATATATATATATATAAATATTTTGAGAATAAAAATAAAAAACATCACGTAAAATTATTAGGTGTTGGAATTAATTCGTAGCGTTTTTTTAATGAAAGAATGTTATTTATTTCACATGAGCATTAAAAAATACATTAATGAAAGTACTTCCCATCACTTTCTACTACTTTTGACCATCTTTCGGGCAGTGAATGAATACCGCGTCGGAAGAACTGTTCATCTTTAGATGAAATCCAGGAATCGAACCATTTTGTACAATCTTCGTAAGATGTGAACTTCTGCTCGCACAAGCTATGAGCTAATGATCGAAACAAGTGGTAGTCGCTAGGTGCAATATCAGGAGAATACGGCGGGTGCGGTAGCACTTCCCATTTAAGTGTTTCCAGGTATGTTTTTACCGGTTTTGCAACGTGTGGGCGAGCATTGTCGTGCAGCAAGATGACTTTATCGTGTCTTTCGAAGTATTCCGACCGTTTTTGCTTCAATGCACGGCTCAAGCGCATCAGTTGCCGTCGGTAGAGATCTCCAGTAACGGTTTCATGCGGTTTTAGCAGTTCGTAGTATATGACACCCTTCTGATCCCACCAAATACAGAGCAGGAGCTTTGAGCCATGGATATTGGGCTTTGCCACTGATGTTGATGGTTCGCCGGGCTTAACCCATGACTTTCTGCGCTTTGGATTGTCATAATGGATCCACTTTTCGTCACCGGTAACAATCCGATGCAAAAAACCTTTTCTTTTCTGCCGTTGAAGCAGCAGTTCGCACGTGAGAAAACGTCTCTCAATATCCCTTGGTTTCAATTCATATGGGACCCAATGTCCTTCCTTCTGGATCATGCCCAAACTTTTAAGACGTTTTCCTATTGTTGAGAAGTCAACTTCCAATGACGTAGATAATTCTTTAAGTGTTTGACATGAGTTTTCATTGAGCAGTGCCTGCAAATCGTTATCTTCAAATTTTTTCGGCTGACCAGGTCGCTCCTTGTCATCCAAGTCGAAATCACCAGCTTTAAAACGTGCAAACCACTTCCTACACGTTTGCTCAGCCAGAGCATGTTCACTATACACATCCACTAAAATACGATGAGCTTCAGCTGCACTTTTGTTCATATTAAAGTAATGAAGCAAAACTCCCCGCAAAAACACTTTATCTGGCACAAATTTTGACATATTCAATGAATTATACAGTATTGTTATTTATGATTTCAAGAAAGGTTATGTACGGCAAATGACGTCCTATGATAGATGTTTACAATGTATACAGAACTATAGGTAACAACGAAATAGTGTACTGCTTGTGCCATCTCTTGTAAAACGCTACGAATTAATTCCAATACCTAATAACATCACGTTTTATGTTTACATTAATAAATTATATCATCATTGTAAAAATAATTGTACTTACCTTTACAAAGAGCATTATAATTTCACATATCTTCAATACATTAAATATTTTATTAAAGTTGTCAGCTTCAACTTAAGTCGCCATGAGTTGTTAGAAGCCATGTAAATAAAAAGAATCCATTAAGCATGTTTGTACTTATAAAAAAAATCCAAATGTTACAATCATTCGTACCTTGTAAAAATAGAGTAAAAGCATTAAATGCGGATCAGGCACTAGTTCGGGATCACACATTATATTTAAATAATAATAGTAATTTTTATACATCAAATAATGCATATCACAAGATTCTTTAGCATTTGCTTTATCTTTTTCAAGCGTCAATTTTTTTTTATTTATTAGCAATAGCACTGAACATTTTATTAATATCGTTACTAACAAAACGTGAAACATAAACTAGGATATGTACAAAATTCATAGAAAGTATAATATCATAAATATTGCCTTATGGTTTTTACAGGAGTAAGTAGCAATAAATTTAATGAAAAAAGTTGATATCATGTTTAGATGAAATTAAATCCCAAAAAGATAAAATATTTGGTAAATTAATTCGCAATAAGTACATGAAGTCTAATTGTGAATAATTGTCATTATGTAATTTAATCAACATTAAAACGTATAAAACAGTACCGAAATGAAATAAAATCCATAATGTAATCTTTATAAAAATATAAAATATGAAATATGAATTATTCTTTCAAGAGTGATCCACATCTAGTGGCCTCAATCTACATATCTATAAATATAAATTCCGTGAAAAGAAGGCAGTCTAATCTAGATTAGATCCAATCTAATCTAATCAACCTAATCTAATCTAGATTATCTATGTCCAATAGTCTGTTGGTTAACACTTGTTGATTAAACGGCATTTACATACGTTATCCCTCAGTGTACATATCTTACAGTGTAGTTCCATAAAATTCCTAGAGGAACTGCGAAAACTATTTCTGAAAATCTTGTAAAAAATATTAAAACGTGTTTGTGCCTCGT